>NC_043979.1:41176625-41476625 GCF_902148855.1 Sphaeramia orbicularis | reverse complement strand
TATATCTCTTCTCCTTGGTTATCACTGCAAAGCCTGAAAACGTGTATACCAAGAACATGAGTCATTTAAGCACGTATATACGAGTCACCTTGTCATCATTGGTCTTGTATGACTTGTGCGTACTTTCTCAACCTACCTACATGTTTCAAGTCACATGTATGCTGTGTGTCATACAGCTACAGCTATGACCTTAGCCACTCGCTGCAGTACAACCTGACTTTGCTACAGAGGCCATATGAACTGTGGTCATCAGCTGCTTCCTCCACCGAGGATGAGGTGCACACGAAGAGCAAGCAGGACAGCTTTGATATCTTTGAAGATGAAGGTCTGCCTACGCAAGGTGAGCTGAAATTGGTTAATAGCTTGCACTTAAGTACAAGCATTTTTGGACAAACAAATAAAGCAGCTTCACACTATTACCTTAAAACTTCCTGGCGGAAGGTGGAGTTCCTGCAGGACTGTTCAAGGTGTCTGCAGATTCTTGAAATGTCTTAAAGCAGTGATATTTTTGCTTTTTTAAATGGAATTATGCATTTTAAAACAATTCAGTTAAATTCTTCATTATTTTTGCAATTAACAAATTAGTTGTTTCATTTATAAGTTTTAAAAGAAGTTGTTAAAATATTGATCTGGGTTTCCCAAACCCTAAGATTACTTGTATCGTCATAACTCAAATATGTTGGCTTTGCTTTCAGAAGAGTAAATGGCAAGTTTTAGAAGCTGAATTCAGATTTAAAAAGATACCAAGATAATTTTCACTTGTTCCATTGGCAGATTTTTTTTTTTTTTTTTTGCTCGATTCAAGATTTTTTTTGCTTAATTCAAGCTAAAATATCTGCCAATGGAACAAGTGAAAATGATCTTGGTAAGATTTCTTGAAATAAGATTTTCAAGATCTATTGTGTAAAAAGAAGTTCTTATATCTCATTGTAAAGTTACACTTTAGGTGACCGTCTTATTTTAAGCATGATGAGATATTTTGACTAGAAATGAGAAAAATACACATGGTAAGATTTTGATTTTTTGCAGCATAAGCATCAGTCTCACTCAAATCATTTTAATACCAGTGTTCCTTCAAGCTATCATGTTCCACAACTTATCTCATCTTACTCTCCATTTTCCATTTCCTGCTTTCTTACTAATAATTAAGTCAGGTACCAGTTCAGTAAAATGATCCAGAGGTTTTATGTGTTTGTGCTTTTCCGCTACAGTGGTTTACGGCCTCCAGAACGAGCCGTACTACAAGTACGTGTGGAACGGGAAGCTGCTGGAACGAGTCAAGGACATAGTGCATCATGACTGGCTCATGTACATAATCCACGGCTTTTGTGGCCAGTCCAGTATCCTTTCCCTAATGTCGAGTCAATTCTGCTTGATTTTTGCATAAATGTGTGTCTGCTGTTTTTCTTTATAATGCATCGATGTGTACTCGTGGACTTACAAATGTCAAACATACATTTTTGCCAGTCCAGAAAACCTGACAAGTATAGTGCTTTTGAAATTGAGTACAACACTGTAAATAGAGATGTGATGTTCCTGTGGATAGGACTGATCACACACTATGTGAGTGACAGTAATACAGTCTTTTGTCTGCACTCCCCCTCATATCTGAGTCGCTCACTTGTTGAACTGTTCACAGCCTTCATCTAAGCACGTGGACAACACTGTGAGCCAGTGTGTGTGATTCACCCCACAAAAACAAGTATTATGGCAATTAAGCAATGGTTATCAGGTATGTAAACACTGGCACTTGCATAATCTCGCCATCTGCTAACTGCAGAGAAAGGCGACTAAGTAAATGTTTATTCAGATGAGCTTCAGTGCTACATGGTTTTTGTTTTTGGATTGAAGACAAGTCCCGTGTTTATACATGCATGCACATATTTTTGTATGATTTCTTTTTTTTTTTTTTTTTCTCACTTTTTCCTTTCAGTGTAGTGCTACAGTTTTGCTCTTTAGACTTCACTAGACACACACTGCACACAGAAATTTGAATTGAGATTAACATGAATAATTACCTCTGTATTCTCTAGGAAACTTTTGCAGTATTGATGCATGGGTTACTGGTGCAGTGGAGCTTTGGGTTACACTAGAGCTGATTTATGATGGTAAAAGTCTGCCTTAGGTTATTTATATTAAAGATTTCAATCATTTTCCATCAACCAACCTTTACATAAATCATACTAATCATTGAAAATTAGTCAAGTTTTTGCATTTTATTAAAAAATATTTACCCTTTAATATGATTAATATGATATGATCATTTTTGATGGATTTATTTTTTCATAGTAGCTTTGGTACTTTTATTGTATAATGCAGCAAACTGATAAACTTATGCAATTAGTGCCTGTAGAGCTATCATCACTGCTCTCTCCTCTCCCACTGTGTGGGTGCTTTGAATTTGGACGATTCCAGGAAACTGTGCTCAGTGCTGCAGCTTTTGGAGAACATTAGTGGACTAGTGGGTGCTGTTGAGAGAGACTTGGCCGACAGGCTTAAAACCAAGTTGTAGGTGATGGGGATGTGTGATTTACATCGGAGGAAAGGTAGACAGAGAAGCTACAAAAAAGGCTACAACATGTACTGGAGTCAGTGTTAATTTTTACAGTTAATGGTGTTTTTTAGTCCCATATTCAGTACAATACATGTAACCCTAACCCAGCGGTTCCCAACCTTTTTTGGCTCATGACCCCAATTTAACGTCACAAATTTCTGGCGACCCCAGACATTCAAAACGGGCACTTTTTTTTTTTTTTTGGCTAAAACTAATTTGTTTTTTTTTTGTCATGTATTAATTTGCTCTACTATGTTGCAAATAAACATTAATTTTAGATAACATGTAGGCTATGTAATGTATTTTATTATGGATGGGGTCAGAAAAGCCAGGTGTAGATTATTGCACAAAGTGAGAATTTTATTTTCCTTGGTCAGGATATGTACAGTCAGTCCAGCTTGTATTTACAAGGCTGACAATTAATACTGAACAAACAATAACTCAAACTATGAATTATGAAAGAGCTGCAGCAACTTAAACCGACCACAATGAACATTTGAAAGATGACCAGTACCACAGTGCTACAGTTTCAGCTTCAGAGTTTGTCATGTCTTTTATGTACCATCATTTCCGGTCTATAAGCCGCTACTTTTTTCCACACACTGTGAACCCGCGGCTCTAAAATGGTGCGGATAATTTATGTTTTCTTGGCTAATGATCGATCTGGCTGACGAAGAAGGAAATAGAGCTGCAGCACGTAAGCTTGGCATCAATGAAGCGATGGTGAGACGTTGGAGATGGGGTGAGTGTGGCTTATAGTCCGGAAAGTACGATATTGTGATTGTCTCTCTCAACTCACCATATATTTTTTGTTAGTAATTTTTTTAGTTTTATTTTTCATCAGTTACTAGAAATTCCAGGTGACCCCATTTGAATTCCAGGTGACCTTAAGGTTGAAAAACACTGCCCTATCCCTTAAATCATTTCGATGACACTTAAAACATGAATTAATGAATGTAAAAGTTAGGCTTTGATGTAGCTGTTATTTGTTACATATAATCAGTAATCAGTACTTATTGATACTGACACAAAATTTTATGAGTTATATACTAGTATTTATAATCCCTCAGAATAAACCTTTGAAGTAATATACTTTGAGTGTACAATCAGTTTAAAGTCATTTCAACAGAAGATGAGTGATTACAAATAATCAGTATTAGTAGTGACTCTAGGGGAAAAAAAACATAAAAAAAAACCCTCTACTGACTGTGATTCTATAATACTAAGAGAAAAATAATACAAACATAAATGTGTGTGATTTGTATGAAATATCCATAAGTGTTTACAAAGAATAAACTGTCTTGTTTTGGTCGACTATGATTATTCCTCCTTTACCCACACCTGCAGAGCTTCTGATCTATGGCCGCCCAGTTCACATTACCCTCATTGCCAGGCGGTCAAGCAAATTTGCCGGGACCCGTTTCCTCAAAAGAGGAGCCAACTGTGAGGTAAAGTGAAGTGGTTGCCAGGGTAACATGGAAGAATAGATAGAGGGTTCTGGACTAAGGGCAACCAGGATGATTGAGATGACTCATGATAATCGTGGGGGGTGGTTAATTTGACCCACTACCTCTTCCTTGAGCATGATTGAGCGTGTGAGCAAGTGATGGGAGTATTTTTTTTTTTTACAATATATTTTGACAGCTGCAATCGGTGCATACAGAAAAAAAAAGTCAGGTGCTAATGATTCCTTTGTATTGCAAGCTGTTTTTCTAAAGTTTGTGTGCTTGATGCAATACCTTGTAAATTCCATTTTTTAAATCCATTTTGTGACTCTCAATTCTGAGCAGTGCTTGGCTTATATTATAGCTGCTTTGCCTGATAGTTTTTTGATGTAATTCAGTGGAAATTCCATAATTACCCTTCAGAAGGGTGTAATTGAAGTGGTCTGATGGAAAACACAAATTGTACCTCTTTCTGTGAAGTGTTCAGGCTATGGAAAATCTAATTTTTGGCCTGTCTTACATGCTGTTAGACAAGCAAAGACTGCTGTTAATATTCATTCAGATGTGACTCTACTGCTCTGTGGCCAAACACAAAAGCTTGAAAAAGTAGCTTCACTTTTCCACAGTGACATGAACCAATATCAACCTCATCTGTATTTATATTAACCTGTAAAGACCCAGTGCTTCTTCTGTGGCACTTCTCAATTGAATTTTTCAATCTATTTAATCATTCTTAATTGATTTATCACCATTTATTATAATATTAACCTTTTTTCAATATAAATCATGGATTTTTCTATATTTCATTTTCCGATCATGTAGATCAGGGGTGTCTAATCCTGGTCCTCAAGAGCTACTATCCTGCATGTTTTAGATGTTTCCCTCTTCCAGCACACCTTACAGTTGTTATCAGGCTTCTGCAGCGCTTGATGGTAGGCTTATCATTTGAATCAAGCGTGTTAGAAGAGGGATACATCTAAAACATGCAGGGTAGTAGCTCATGAGGACCAGGATTGGACACCCCTGATGTAGATGTTCATAAAAGATCAGATTAAAGTTGTGTTTTATTATATCAGAAACAGAAAACTGGAGAAAAAGTGACTTTTTCAACAAAATATAGCATATATTGAATATAAACCCAGTGTGTCCATTCACTGTCATTGATCCAACTCCATGGGTTTTACTGACGAATTAATGTTGTAGAAGATGACAATGTTTCTACATACAGTACGGATCCTCTGAACGTCCAAATGGGTCATATCTGATGACCAAGAAAAGATGACGAACTGCATTTTACATCAATTATTGTATATATTGATAGAATTAGTGGATCAACAGGTATTCAACAGTTTAGATCAGTAGATGGTTTTGGTCACCGGTGGCTGTTTGGGTCTTTATGAGTTAATCTTTTAATTTGGATTGAGAGGAAGAAGCTGCAAAAGGAAGGTGTCTATTTTCTGATAATTTTTTTTCACCCTGCCTTTGACTCCTGCAGATTTAAGATTCACAATTTATGTTTGTTTAATGAGAGGTTAAGAATAAATCATTCCAAACAATCAACATAAAAAGAGAAAATTCTCCTCTTTTCTTGAGTGGTCTCACTCAGATACTGACATAGAGCCAAACATTTGGGACTCAACTACTTCATCAAAGTTGGAACAAAAAAAAAAACACGTTAACACCCTCAGTGCGGCCCACTTACTTGATTATAACTTGACTATCAGTGGGAGTCGGCCAAATCTTGTCCATTTTCCAGCTGGAAACTTAAGCTTCTATATTTCTCCATTTGCAGCAACTGAACTCACATGAAACCAAATGCAATTTTACCTGCATCAGTTGGACACTTTGTCAAAGAGTCAATTATGTGTTAATCGGCTTTGTGCAGGCGGCGTGGTGGTGCATTTGTTAGTGCTATGTTAACCCTGTAAAGCCTGAACCATTAAATAATTGACAGAAAATTCCAGTTCTTTGAAAATGGAGCCTTTATTGGTCCTTCTGAACAACCAAAAAAGTTTTTTTTTTTCAAATATCAATTTCCATGTATGGGTTTCAGTTTTGTAGCATATTTGATACATCAGGTCTCAGTGCTCAAATATTATTCTTTTTGAACAAACAAAAAAATATAATACAAACATGTCTAACAAATCGGTAATCCCTTTTCAAAATTGGCAAAGTTCTGCCTCCTTCCTCATTAATGACAGTCTTGTAGTGTCACTGGAAAGGCCTCTGGTGATCAAATTCCTACCCCCTGGTGGATTATCTGTGTATTGCATGTATCTTATTGTATACATCAGGTTTTTCAAGAACTGATCATGTAGAGGGCTTCAAAACTCGTGTATCAAATAGGATACGTTTGGCGTTATTTAATTTGTTAGCCTAAAACGACCATAGGTGTGAATGTGAGGGTGAATGGTTGTTCGTTTTTATATGTCAGCCTTCTGATGAACTGGCGACATGTCCAGAATGTACCCAGCTTCTGCCCATTTACATCCCAACAAAGCAGTTTGATGAATGAATGAAACCCCAGTTGTACAATGACACAAGTGGTCTGACTGATTGAGGCGGTGGAAGGGTTGTTGTATTTCTCATGGACTCTGGTGGGTTTGAGAAGTCCTTCAGGATTTCTCATCTAAATGCCTCTTCCTCTGCCCCAGCCCCTCTTCATCTGACTAACCCTAACCCTAAATCAGGAGGTCATTTAGTTGACCTTCATCATCTTCCTTTGAACCACATCTAACCTGACATGCTTACAAAAAAATCCATTTTAAACTTCTATCGTCCCTTCATAACAACATGAACTCCATTGACAGATGAAGATGGCTTGATAGGAATGAAAGCAGATACTAAATGGTGTTTGATTGATTTCTCTGCCATATACACTACCAGTCAAAAGTTTGGACTCACCTGTTTTTTTTTTATTTTTTTTTATTTTCTTGACTATTTACATTGTAGATTCTCTCTGAAGGCATCAAAACTATGAATGAACACATATGGAATTATGTCATTTAAAAAAAAGTGAGACATAGCTCAAAGCATGTTTTATATTTTAGATTCTTTAAAATAGCCACACTTTGCTTTGATTACTGCTTTGCACTTTCTCGGCATTCTCTTGATGAACTTCATGAGGTAGTCACCTGAAATGTTTTCCAACAGTCTTGAAGGAGCTCCCAGTGATGCTGAGCACTTGTTGGCAATCTGTGGTCCATGTCTTGTCATTTAAATGACAAAATGAGACCAAACTTCTGACTGGTAGTGTATTCTTATGTTCTTCTTTTTCTCTTAGGGGGACGTAGCAAATGAGGTAGAGACGGAACAGATAGTCCATGATGCCTCAGTCATGTCCTTCACAGCTGGAAGTTACTCCTCGTATGTCCAGGTGCGAGGTTCCGTCCCTTTGTACTGGTCCCAGGACATTTCCACCATGATGCCAAAACCACCAATACGATGTAAGACCATCAATTTACACCCAGTATCTTACATAAACACCTTATTGTCTAATATGAGAATTCTGTTTTGGAGATGTCAGATATCAGGATTATGTTTTTTTATTTTTTTACACTTAGTTTTTATTAGTTCTTTATCATCTTGTTATACAGAACATAATAAAAAACAACAAGCAACAATCAGCAATAGAAAATTGTCCTAATCCAACGGCAAGGATAATTCAGGCTACAGTTAGGAAACTGCAATCAAGTTACACATTCAAGTTTTTAGAGCTGCAGTTCACACAACACTTCACAGGATTATGAGACAAACCACACATTAATTGTCTTAAAAAAAAAAAAATCCATTTGCCCTTATCTTCCCATGTAAAGTTCAGCTTGCAGCCTTAGCATAAATGTTAATTTCTCCATTTTGTGAATTTCTTCAACAATTTTCAACCAGTACTCCAACACCGGTGGATCAATTTGAAGCCATTTTGAGTGATTGTTTTTTTTTTTTTTTTTTTTTTTTTTTGCTGCAGCACCAAAGATTTTTAGAAGGTATATGTCATTTATAGTCAAATCATCAGGAAGATCTCCTAACAGAAGTGGTAAAGTAGGTTGCTGTAATTTAAAATCCAAAATCTGTTCTATTTTTATTCCAACATCTTTCCAAAAAGTTGTAATTTTCATACAGGACCAAAAAATGTGGGTGTGGTTTGTCTTTGTGTCCCTGCAACCCCTCCAGCATGTAGAAGCATTTAAGCTTATACAAAACTGTTGTTTTGGCATTATAAAGAACCGTACTAAATTTTTCCAACAAAATTCGCGCCAGTAGGCTGAAGAGGAGGTTGAAGTAGCAGATTCACACATATTGTCCCATTGTTCACATGATATAACAGTATTCAATTCTTTCTCCCATCTTTTTTTAATATAATCTGTTGAGTTTCCTTTGCCTTTAAACAGTCCTTGATAGAGCTTAGAAATAATAGACTTGCATTGCTTCGAGTAAGTTTGTGAGACGAGTTGAATTATCTCATTGGCCTCTGAATTACACATTTTCAGTATGTTTTTTTTTTCCAACTTTATTGAAAATATATGTGTATACAAACGTTGAGAAATTTGAACAAACATCAAGATGTCAAAAGGAAAAATCATCCAAACAAATAAATTAACATACAGATACACAGAATAAAAGACAAATAATTTTATTTATTTATTTATGTATTTCAAACATGCAAAGAAACAAAATAAAACAAAATGAAGCAAATTAAAACAAAAGCAAAACATGTAAATGAACAGACTATCTTCAAGTACGTGCTAGTTTGAATTTTGCATAGCCAAAAAGGAGTAGGAAGAAAGTATAGTATAGAAAGAAAGTAAGTATAAACTTATTTAATCCTACCCCTCAAGTGCTTTTACACTTTATCACTAATGTAATACAAGAATCAAGAATCTGTTTGAAGAGAGATATTGTCGTAATTGTAAATACCTAAAAAAAAAAATCATTTTTTTCCAAGTAAAGATTATGTTTTGACTATATTCTGGTTTGGGACGTCACCATCTTATTTGAAATGGTGAATGTGTAGAGGTTGGTAGGTCTTACCAGACTACAGTCATATTCAATTTTCCTTTGCACATAAGGAACGATGTCAAATGAAATCCCCTATCAATGGTAAGCCATACAATTGCACAACAGGTGTGCCATGCTTATTTTTACGATGCACAATGTATTCATTCTAACGGCTGTCAAGGACCATAAATAACCTTGAAGTAACAGAAGAATGTAATTGGAATATGCTACATTTAAAAAAGAGGATTTTCTTCAGACCCATCAACCACTAAGACCAAAAAAAAAAAAAAAAAAATAGTTGAAGCAAGGACACCCCCTCTTGGTTTCCGTCTTTGTATCCATTCTCCTTTCACATTAAGAACAGGATAACAAAAAAACAGGCCAGAGGGAGGTGATCAGGTCCCTGAGACTGATGACATTACAGACTGCGGGGTGTGTTTGTGAATGTGTGTGTGTGGACACAAAGACATCAATGGTTACATGTGTACAATGCCTTTTAATAAATTAGAATATTTTTTCTCCCAGTTTGCCCTTTTATTTGTCCTTGTGTGGCATTTTGCCGTATTAGACACTGAGCGTGTTCCTGTGTGTATCATCCACCTCATCTCATTCCCACTTTGATCCTTAAAGGCAGTCCTTATCTGACATTTCCAAAGTGTTGCCCGATACCTGCACCTTTAAAGATCCATCAGTTTTAATGTTCTACTTGGTCTGTACATGTAGTTTGACACCCTGCCCTTTTTTATATAAATGGTATGTTTTTCGGTTAGCTTCTGTGTTTCTCTTCATTTCCAGCATATATTTTAACAGATGAAGAAAACAAGAAATAATCAGATTACCTTTTTATCAAACTCAAATTTTGTTGTTTTTATACTGTACACATTCTTTTGTTTCTTGCAATAATGAAAAGAAGTCTAACTGTCCTTTTTTTAAAAAATGTATTTTTTTATCTTTTTTGAGCAATGTGACAGTACATACAAAGAAGTGGAATTACATTGCATACATTATTATATATTGCCTTTTATATCACCCCCCCGTGCCCAAACCAACCCCAAGTAGTAAATAGAACATTATAACAAAGCCTCTACGCAGTAGAAAACTAATTAAGTACAAGCAGTAACAAATCTGTGACATACAAAAATAATATCTGAGCCAACAGAAAATAGAAAAGTGAGAATTAGAAATGAATAAATAACAAAAAAAGACTACACATAACTTGTAGATGCATGTGCCTACTTTAAAATATTAGGCATTACGTTAACTACAAACAAAAAGTTAAGGATATTTCTTTTTTTTTTTTTTTTTGGTAATTTTTGCCATTTGTAAATAAAACTATGTCTGGTCATTAAAAAAATGTGTTTCAATTCGATTCACACACAAAAAAGTAAAAAACGCTGTGCAAGAATCCCAACTGACAAAAATAGCCCAAAAATTTTAAATATCCTTAACTTTTTGTTTGTAGTGTAGATGTATCAAATGTGAAATTAACTGGTGGACAGAATGAATTAAGACAAAGCAGTACATTTTAAAGACTCTTTGACGGTGGCATATGACGGTGGCAGCTGATTTAAACTTTGGTCCTTTAGAGGCATCACAGCGCACTTCGTAATTTCTGATGACGGAGGACTAAACACTTTGCCAAAACTTAAAGATAAATATTACTTAGGAAGGGAAGATTTTTTTTAAGATACTTTCAGATTAGAACTTTTTTTTTTGATACTCACATTTTTATTGAGGTTTTTTCACATTTTAACAGAGATACATATTCAAATTACGTATTCCATTGCAGAGTTAGAGAAATAAAACAGATTTGTAAGGTAAAAAAAAAACAAAAACAGAAGAAATAACAGTCATGGTTACTGATATCGATCATCAAAATAAGGTGCGTACATTTGAGTCTGCCAGTCCTTAAGCATCATTCACTGTCATACTGTGTCCATTTCTCCCACTTTCTCTCATTCTAAGCCGATGGGTTATTTTCTTCCTGGTGCAGACTTCACTTATGATTTCTAGCCACTGAGTTGTAGTGGGTGGTTCAACCTTTCACCAGTTCCTCGTTACTGTTTTTTTTTTTTTTTTTTTTTTTTTACATGTGACCAATAATATTTTTGGTTAAATATCTATATTTTTCTGAAACATAGTTATTTAAACTTCCAAGATACATAACTTTACATTCCCTGGGCATCGCATATCTCAAAATATCTGTTATGCACACTTTCCCAGAACAAGTTAAATTTATGACACCCCCAGAAGGTGTGGATTAGAACCTATTTTAACAGCAACATAAAAAAGTGGAAGTCATAAACACAGACTTAATTGACATCTTGATTCCTGCATATAATTCTAAAGTCACCAACAAACTAATTACAAAGATTTACTCTTGTTTACAATCAAACAAAGGAGTTTCTACACTTTATATTAAATCTAAATGGGAGAAAGAGGCCAAAATAATCATCTCAGAACAAGAGTGGTGGAACATTTGTAAAACCCAATTAGGCATGTCAAACTCAGGTCATTAGAAGGAATTTATGTGGAAAAATATGATCAGATTTTTCAATGTAAAAAGGCCTACCAAGTTATAGGAATTATCATCCCGTTATTATCCCATCTCATCATAATGGAATAATATTGTACTTCACTGACCCACGTCATTACCATTGTACTTTCAGTTTTGATACTTCCCTATCTGTACTTGTTGATGCTCTTCTTGTGTCTTTGCTTTTTCGTTTTATTGTTTGTTAAAAAATGTAAAATCGGTCAAAAAATAAAGTTTAAAAAAAAAAACCTTGACAATAACAAAATCCCCAAATTAATTCTACGTTCATGATGTCTAATTGTACCATAACTTTGACTATTGCGAGGCTGTACTGAAGTCTCCATATACAGATTCAATACAGTTTAATATTTAGTTGATCATGGTGTAGTCTGTACAGAATGACATCTATTAGACAAAAGTAGGTCAGCACATGGCTAAGGGACTTTCGTTCCAGTGTCTGTGCATACAAAGACTAGTCGTCCATAATGCAGCCAACCTCACCCTTTACCACTGCTGTCAAGACTCATTGTTATATAAGTGTATATATAAAATGTTTATGACTACCCTGAAGCAGACAAATGCCTCGGTTGTGAAGGAGATGACCTGATTTGACTCACTATCATCGTTAACGTAGCTTTCTTTAGGTACATTTTACAGGGTATCATGTCTTTATGTTGACTTATATGTCATCGCCTCTGAGGCCCAGTGCGATAGGCATGATGATGATGTTGAAATGGTGGTGGAATGAAGTGGAAAACTCTGTGCCTGAGCTGGAGTTTGTGTTACCAGTGGCGAAATATCAGAGAGTGACTGTGTGGGATGAGCCGTGGCGCAGCACGATCTGACCTATTTCCTCTAATCTACCTTTTGACTTCTTGATTGGTTCAATGTGGCAGCAGGCTGCAGGTGTGTGGGGCTCTGCATGAGTGGCAAATAGACGCATTAAACATGATTTTAAAATGAAAATGAAAATGAAAGTGGAGGCATGAACCTGGAGCCAGAAACAACTTCCAGTTTATTTTCAGGCTGTTACGCAATAAAAGCTTAAGACACTCTGATTTGTCCCATTTTTTCCTAATGAAGCAAATAACATTTCGTAGAAGTACAAAAAGGAAATTAAGCTTTTCAGTGTTCATTTTCAGCAAGCCCATAATATTCTGTTGATTAAAATCAGTACATTCTGGTGCACTGATTTATTATTTCTAAATATTAGGATGTTAAATTAAGTTAATCAAATGTATTCTGTTTTCGATTTCAAAAACAACAAGATGACAAGTAATTTATCAGATCTACCATTTGAGGAATGAAATGTCATTAGAGTTCTGACTTCTTTTTCAGTGGACCAAGCTGACCCATACGCCCATGTAGCTGCACTCCATTTTGACCAGATGCTTCAGCGATTTGGTTCACCCATTATCATCCTCAACCTGGTTAAGGTATTGTGCCAAATCTCATTAATACACAGGGTGCGATTTGTCAAAAAAAAAAAGGGGGATGATGTTTTTTACCTTTGCCAAGGAGTTTTTGTTTTCATCGGGGTTTGTTTGTCTGTCTGTTAGCAAGATAACTCAAAATGGATTATGAACAGATTTGGATGAAATTTTCAGGAAATGTTGATACTGGCACAAAGAACAAATGATTACATTTTGGTGGTGATGAGAGGGGGGGATTTTTTATTTGTTTGTCTGTCTGTTGGCAAGATAACTCAAAAAGTTATGGAAGGATTTTGATGATTTTTTTTTTTTTTTAGGAAATATTGATACTGGCACAAGGAATAAATGATGAGCAAATTATTAAATTTTGGTGGTGATGGGGGGGGGGGGGGGGGGGGGGGGACAACTGATCTGACTTGGCTTTTCATCTGGGTTTGTTTGTTTGTCTGTCAGCAAGATAACTCAAAAAGTGATGGATGGATTTGGATGAAATTTTCAGGAAATGTTGATACTGGCACAAAAAACAAATGATTACATTTTGGTGGTAATTGGGGGGTGATTTTTTGTTTATCTGTCTGTCTGTTAGCAAGATATCTCAAAAAGTTATGGACGGATTTGGATGACATTTTTAGGAAATGTTGATACTGGCACAAGGAACAAATGAATAAATTTTGGTGGTGATCGGGGGGGTGGGGGGTTGTTTGTTTGTCTGTCTGTCTATTAGCAAGATAACTCAAAAAATTAAGGAAGGATTTTGATGAAATTTTTAGGAAATGTTGATACTGGCACCAGGACCAAATGATTACATTTTGGTGGTGATAGGTGGGGGGGACTGATCTGCCTTGGTGGAGGTCTCTGCTCTCTGAGTGCTTTTCTAGTTTTTTTTTTTTTTTTTTTTTTTTTTTTTTATCATGAAAAAACAAGCATTCAACAGACTGAATTCTTTGAATGGTAGGCCCTATTACACATCAAACAGTTGGACATTCATCTTTAATGCAAGTGTTTAAGGACATGGAGACAGGTGTTATGCACCCCAAAATGTCCATGTTCCGTTTTCAACACTTCAGCCCATGCATTAAGGCAGCTGTCATGGGGACGTTCGCGTATTCGAATACTGCTGACAGCTCTATTCAGGTGGAAGATAGTGCCAGCTATGTAGGCTACAGGTGTAAGAAAACTCAGTCACAACCTGCCTGTTATTTCAACTGGTTTTTAATCATTGCCGGGGTTTTCCCACCTGAGGATGAAATTCATTCAGCAGAAGTAGGGATGTAAAAACCAGAGGGGGGGTTGATCTTTCCACCCCCCTTGACAAATTGCACCCTGTTTATACATATACATTTATTTGGGTTTCCTCACTTCTGCTGTGCCAATAATATCCAATAAAACTAACTTACTATCTGTTCAGTAAAGACACTGGGTTTTCAGAGAAGTTATGTAAGACAGACGTGTTTTTTTTACTGATTGTCTCTAAGGAGTGGATTTTTTAGTTGTGTTTGGGAAAAAAAATCACTCAACAGGGCTGATTCGGCAGGTCGAGACTGTGTAATTTGTTGCCAACTTGGATAATAATTGAAGTCACTTGTTGCTGTGGGGACCTCAGTCGCAGAAGATTCTCTTGGCAGTTGGTGATTACTGCGAGCTGAAATGTTACCTTAAATATTGATTTCCTTCGGCATTGTCCTGGAAATACACAAACAATCACTTCATTTAGGATTAGGAACAACAAACACACCGTCTATGAAAGGATTTCAAGCATTTGTCCCTTAATGTGCCAAAATGAAAGCACCAACAATCATCAACTCTAATAATCTAATTAAAATCAATGACACAAAATCATTAAATCCTAAAATGTGATTATTTTAAAGCTTTGAAACAAGAGAAAACTAGAAGCACTCGGAGAGCGCAGACCTCCGCCAAGGCTGATCAGTGGCCCCCCTGTGGGCCCCCCCACCCCCGATCACCACCAAAATTTAATCATTTCTTCCTTATCCCATTTCCAACAAACCCTGAAAATTTCATCCAAATCTGTCCATAACTTTTTGAGTTATGTTGCACACTAACGGACAGACAAACAAACAAACAAACAGACAGACAAACAAACCCTGGCAAAAACGTAACCTCCTTGGCGGAGGTAATGAGTTGGAAAAACAAACCCAGGTAAACTAAAAGTGCTGATTGTTATTTTGTTGTCTGGTTTTTCAATGTGGTCTTTCCACCCAAATCTTTTCGGTGTGATGTCAAGAGGTTCTTTAAGGAATTTCTTGAAATTAAACTTTCGCATTCACTTTATTCATACAGCACCTTTTAAAACAAACACCTCTCCATTATCTCAGTGGATTAAGGACACAGTATCTTTTCTTAAACTGGAAAAAAAAACAAATACACAACACGGGGATCTACTGACAAGTTTTTTTGGAAGTGGCATTCATTTTTGGAATTTTTGGTGATTTGAGAGTCCTCCTTGACTAGGTGTTGTTAAGATTGTTGAATATTTTGTTGAATAATGTGTGTATATGATTGAGCCAGGGTAGGGGTGGGGTGGGGGTCAGAGTTTTTTTTGTTTGTTTTAATTATCTATATTTTTTTGTTGTTGATGTTGTTTTGTTTTGTTTTGTTTTTTTCATCTTTTTTTCTCTTTCTTTTCCTCTGTCTGTGTTTTAAATTCAAAAATTAATAAAGATATCTGGAAAAAAAAAAATAACGCCTACAAAGTGTAGTTAACAAAGGAAAAACAGTAAAAATCAGAAGATTATGCAGCAACAGGTGCAAAACCGTAAGGCCAAACAAGTACAAGACAGATGAAGAAGCAGATCAAAAAAATGCAAGATGTACCCGGAATGGTGCAAATAGGTAGAGATGCAAGAAATTCAAAATAACAGTTTAGTAAATTCAAAAGAGTATGAGAATAGTAAAACCTATAAAAATGACATAACATCCCAGATAAATAACAGAGGTAATACAAACAGTTTAAGGGAACTTTTGTTGAACTCAGAGAAAATCAAATATTTGGTGGATGACTTGATTTAATTTGGTGAGTTACAGATCAAGAAGTCATATTAGTTATGACAAAATTTGAAAGAAATTCACAATAGGATGAGGATTATATTCCAAATGCCAACTTCACTATTCAACACTATTCTCCTTTGTAAGAACCAGACTGTATGTAAAGACTTCCTCATTCTTATTATAAATTATTCATTGAAATAATAAATGTCAATATAAGTGATAAATTCCTTTTAGCCAAAATATATATTCAATACCTTTTTATTAAATTCCTTCAAAGTGTTCACTGTGTGTATTATGCTAGTCTAGCCAGACATGGATGTAAACTTGACTGGTTTGCAGCAGCAGATAGCCATGAGGTGGTAATTCTGGTTTTCCCTTATCTTCATCCCCCTGAGCGACACTGCTGGACATTTTCTCATTTGATCCAGTGGTGTAGTACATAAACAGCACTGACTCACTTGGGAATGCTGCCATCCACTATGTGGCTTAGGTTTTACGCTCACGTTGTCAATCACAAGGCGAGCTGAGAGACAAGGGACCAGTCGCAGACCACAGCTCTCTGCACAAGCCGCAGCCATGTGATTTTTACAGACCATGGGGAGTAAGGGAGGAGACCCCCTGCCTTGTACAGTGCACCCACTTTCTTATCCCTGAAAAAAAAAGGAATGTATTCGCATTTAACCATAAAATTAGAGTCCATCTCTTCACAGTGGTGACTGGTGTCTGGATGGCGGTATTAACTCTGGACCGGAAACATGGGTTTGTCAGGTCTTAGTTTCTATTTCTGAGTGTATACGTTAAGAGAGTGTGTGTATCTTCATAGCCAGTGAGTGCACATGGCCAAACATGTGAGTCCCTTTTCAAACCAATCAGGATCAGTATTAAATGTGAGATACCTTTAGCAGAGACACATACAAGTGTAAAACTGTCAGCACCTTTTCCTTAGCATCTTAACATTAAAAATAATCATAGCACGCCCTGTTGCATAATTACACACCCTACATGCAAACGTGACAGATCTGATTAGTGATCATTCATGATCTGTGAGTTTTGAATGCTGGTTTGCACCTGTGTACAACATGTGCACCTTTGTGCCTATAGAAGTACATGTGACGTATATGTGTTTCATCTGTGCCTGAAAAGTGTGAACAAGTATATGTGTGTACTTTGTCGGACTGTATGACAGACTGAGCTGAACGGGTGAGGAAATACAGTGGTAATTTGACAGAGCTGCCTGATGTGCGGATAGAGATGTGAGATGCTAAATGATGCATCCCCGTAGATTATCACCCAGGGTGATCAGTCATAAAGGCACAGTGAGGTGTGGAGGAGTACATGGAGAAATAACTTAATGGGCACTATGACAGAGGTCACAGAGGAACACTGTGTTTGCATCTGATTAACAATTTTTTCTTCTTTTTATCATAATTTAGCTCTGTAATACCCAACTATCTGGCTCTCACTAAGTCTGCAACTATATTTGAAGACTTCTATCTCGAAAGCTACAAACAATTCAGTGTCTCAGAGAATATTATCTGTTTTAGTAAATAAAACATACTTGACATCAGGGTTGCCGCAGTCCCTTAAAAAGATCAGAATTCAGTAACCGGAATTTTAGTTTTCATTATATCATAGAATATCTAATGTAACATTGTTGAAATCAGAACAGTTTATTGGATCTAGTCATTCATTTTCTGAACCCACTGTTATCCTCACTAGCTCTAAGCATTATTGGATCTAATGCTTGATTAATTAAATAGGATCATGAAATTAGAGGCATATTACACCTTGTGAAAGAAAATGCTTTTAGAAAATGCTTTTGAAAAGGGAATTTGGTATGACGTCATTGTAGTAGTCATCACTTAGGGCAGTCAATGAACACGTCAAAAAGCCACCTCCTGCAGTTACAAATCCTGTAGTCATATTGTATAGTAGTAATAGTTTTGTGTGCTCACATGGAGAGCACTGACCAGCCTCACTCCAGAGAAACTGCATTCAGAATGATAAGTCTTGAAGAAACCCTGATATTTGAATTGAATTGAATTGAAAAATCTTTAATGTCCCAAAGGGCAATTTGATTTGCACCAGAAGTGTACACATATACAGGGGTTGGACAAAATAATGGAAACACCTTCTATGATGCCACAGTGTTAGGTGTTTCCATTATTTTGTCCAACCCCTGTACATATCCATATACATACATATAAACATATATGCATACATGTACATATATACATATACATATATGTCACCAAAACAATCAATCTCACATAGTACAATAAATGCAATAAATACAATAAATACAGTAAATAAATGCATAGGTCATCATAGTTAGTGGTGCGTTTTTCCCAACAGGCTCGTCTACAGGCTCTTTAAAAACTTAATGTGTTGTTACTCAATATTTACTTGCAAAATGTGCCATTTCAGAATGATTGAGTATATATATATATATAGATAGACTGATTAAATACAATTAAATTCAGTATTTAAACAAAAAATGACCACAGTGATCTGGGTCATGTACCACTACGCATTCACAAAGGTGCAATTACTGTGTCTTATTTACTATACTAATAGCATAATTGTTAGCTTACTATCCACTCATTGTATAATTATGTTTCTCATCTAATTGCATCACCTGTCCTCATTTCTCTGCTTTATGTGTTTTATGCTGAATTGCTTTTTGCAGCGCTCTACCTCCAATGTCAGACTGAATGGGCCTTAGTAAATGCATCAGACTGAACAAGCTGTTACAGTCTTAATGCCATCTGCTCACATCTTCATGGCTCCTTTTAAGCAGCTAGAATTCTGTTAGAATAGCACATGCATCACCCATTAATGATATTTTTGTTGCTCTTTGGTAACCATACCAGGTATTGATGTGTGATAACCATTTTCGTCATGTTCTGTGCTACAGAAACGGGAAAAAAGGAAACACGAGAAGATTCTGAGTGAAGAGCTGTACCCGGCTGTGATCAACCTAAATCAGTTCCTCCCTCCAGACCACTGCATCGACTACATTGCCTGGGACATGGCCCGCTACACCAAGAGGTTGTGACAATAAATGTACCGCTTGTACTATAGTTAGGGCTTTTCAATGTTTTTCTTTTTTTTTTGGCCTGAACTGGACAGACAGTCTTTACATTTTATCATCAAAGAGCCATTTGGACCAGTTTCCCACAGAAAAGAAAACACCAGGAGCCACAAAACCCTTTAATAACTAAAATGAATATAAGACTGCATTTATTGTTTTGTACTTTAATGCCATGTTTAAAAAAACCTACCTCTGTTAGGTTCAGCACTGGACAGCGCTTTGTCTACCTGTGCCTTATGAACAGGTTCAGCACTGGACAGCGCTATGTCTACCTGTGCATTTTGAACAGGTTCAGAACTGGACAGCGCTATGTCGACCTGTGCCTTATGAACAGGTTCAGCACTGGACAGCGCCATGTCGACCTGTGCCTTATGAACAGGTTCAGCACTGGACAGCACTATGTCTACCTGTGCATTTTGAACAGGTTCAGCATCAGACAGCGCTACGTCTACCAGTGCATTTTGAACAGGTTCAGCACTGGACAGCACCAAGACAGCTCTGTTCAATGCAGTAGATACAACGTGGTAGAGCCAATAGGTGCAGGCTGAAAAGAAAAAAAATAGAGGAAAAAAAGTGGCTTCGGCTCCCAGGTAGGAGCCAGCTACTATCATTCTCTTGACAGAGCTGGCTCTAAGAGCTGTTATGTTCCCGACCAACACATCACTTTTCAGAACACAGGCTTTAACCTTGTCCACTAACAAATGGAGCTGACAGTATAAACCATCCATCCATCCATTTTCTACTGCTTATCTGGGGCCAGGTCGTGGAGGCAACAGTCTAAGCAGGGACAGTTTAAACCCTTTGCCATTATTTTATTGAGTGACAAAAAATTAAACATGTTTTATTTTGATGTTACAAAATCGCCATTATCTTCAAATTTAGAATTACATAAAAAAAACTAACAAACTAAAATAAAATTTATTTAAACTACATACTCATTATTTATGTTCCGAAAGCCACAGGCAGCAGAAGGATGAAAGAGCCACATCTTTCCGGAGCCACGGGTTGACCACCCCTATTCTAGACATTCTATTAACTCTAGTTTTACAGTTCATAAAGTGCTCCACACGACTGCTATGAAGCCACAAAATGCTTGCATGGTTTTTATAGTTTCTCCCTTCTCTCTTTTTTTGTAGTAAGCTGTGCAACGTTTTGGACCGTCTGAGTATGATAGCAGAAAATGTGGTAAAGAGAACTGGTTTCTTCGTTAATCGCTCTGACTTCTACTCTCATACCTTAAGGCCAGATGACAGGTAAGCCTTTCTCTGTCCGGGTTTTGGTGTTTTAAAACCGGAAACAGCCACAAACAATAACATACATAGTGTCGTACAAACTCATATAAAAGCATTCAGTTATAAAATTAGATTACACCACTTAAACTACTCATGATGATATGATTATGCGTCTTCAGGCAATGATAATCAAAATTTAGCAAAAGTTAGATAGTGGTATTGATGAGACAGTAGCACATATATTACTGGTTAAAGAAAAACAGTAAATAAAAGTGAAAACCATCATCGTCTCATTACACTCTGTATTTAATTTTTTTGTAAGAGAGCGTCTGTTATCTAGTTTTGTATTCATAAATATTCAGAATCATACCTTTATCCACACAGTGTGTTTGATGTTGATGTCACAGATGTTAATTCTTTATGGAAATTATTCCCGGTGGCAGTTGCGTGTCAGAGATTTCTGCTAACGAGCCAAGCAGATTCCTGTTCATGTAACTAATGCATGGCTCTTCCTTTGTCTGCATATGTTAATCACATTCGCCCAATGTTACCGTTTGGTTACATAATCTAACAACCATCCTGTGTCTAGGATTCATTATACTCATGCACACCTATAGGGCATCTTTCCATCCATCTGTTTGAGGTTTTGGTCCAAATGATTTCTCAAAGACTAGTCACCTGATTATTTTCAAATTTGACACATATTTTCTTTACCACCAGGAGAGGTGAAATGCAAAGGATAATGGCTGACTTTCAATTTTTCAGTCTTTGAAAATCTTTTTGAAAAGACTTGGGCAAAGTCATGTTTGTCTTGGTTTGACT
The DNA here is from genome assembly GCF_902148855.1 of Sphaeramia orbicularis. Classification (NCBI taxonomy): domain Eukaryota; kingdom Metazoa; phylum Chordata; class Actinopteri; order Kurtiformes; family Apogonidae; genus Sphaeramia; species Sphaeramia orbicularis. The sequence continues at coordinate 41,455,505 of NC_043979.1, read as the reverse complement.
CAAAAACCCAAAAAGGACAATAATTTAGTTTAATCTAGTTTACAATTATCTTTAATTTAAAATTCAGAATGAATCCCTGACCAGGCAGGGTATCAGTGAGAAGGAGGGGTAAAGTGTTGTGCCGGGGGGTGGGGGTAATGAAAAGCTCTGCGTACTTTTTTACCCGTTACCTAAGTGTGCCTTTATTTATAATACACACTCTACAACATAAAATACATGACTCATATGCACATACAAAAATGTTTATTCGTTGTTGTATACAGTTGTGGAAAAAATTATTAGACCATCAAAAGTCATCAAAAACAGTGGTTATGCAATCCAGTACTCACCCTGTGTGTATCATGTGACTAAAACAGACAGAAAAGAAAACATGGAATGCCTAAAAGCACTGTTTTTGGCAGTACAATGCCATAGATACTGATGTAAGAACTTAAGTGATTTTTATTATTATCAAGAAAACATGGAAAATGGATAGATATCAGGTCTTAAATTAAACCATTATGAGCTATTTTTGTTGTTATTATATTTGTCCAAACAAATGTACCTTTAGTTGTACCAGGCATTAAAATGAACAAGAAATTGAAGAAAACAAGGGTTGTCTAATAATTTTTTTTTTTGCAGCTGTATAGCAGTTGTTTACAAAAATCAACTCTCGCTTAATGTCAACTCCATTGTTTTTCACAATTCAAGAAAAGATTCTGTTTGATTTGCATTTGTGCCATAGACCAAGTGATTACTTTTACCATTTTCACAGCCTTTACTGCTCCAGTGCTTGTCGTTATGTGTATTTTGATGTAGATATGAATGGAGATTTTTCTATCATTAAATAGTGGACAGAAAAAAAAAATGGCCAAGAGTAAAAGTTTGAGCTCTTCTCAATGCCATAAACTCTACACAAGGCAAGGCACATGTGAAGTGGAGCACTCTTAGATAAAGCCTACTAACAAAAGTATGTTAAGTATATCTGTCCTTTATTTCCTATTTTGTGACACAATATATCTCTTCTCCTTGGTCATCACTGTAAAGCCTGAAAACGTGCATACCGTGAACATGAGTCACTTAAGCACGTATATACAGATACAGATATCAGCTCTGAAATTACACTCTTTCGAGCTAGTGTTGTTATGATTATATTTGTCCAAACAAATGTACCTTTAGTTGTAGCAGGCATTAAAATGAACAAGAAACTGAAGGAAAAAAAAGGGTGGTCAAATAATTTTTTCCGCAACTGTAGATTCACTCAGTGATTATACCACCTACAGCTTTCCTCTGTGCATGAATAAGTTCATGACCAATGGTGGTAATCAGAATTTGATGAATGTTGTTTTTCACCACTGGTAATGCCTCTTCTTATCTTGAGTCTTCTCCTGCTGTACTCACTCACATATTCAAATATAACAACTATTTGGTCGGTGCCCAGTTAGGTCATTGAGTTTGTGCCTTTTCTTTAACACTCGCCTTAAAAAACATTGCGTTTGTTTTTTGAGATTTCTCTCTTTCTACAATTCAGTGGTAGCTTTTCATCACAAGGTGATAATCTCTTTAAAAAAGAAAGTGATGAACAGAGGGAAGTACTGAGTTTAGAATCCTGATGCATCTAACAGAATGGACTAATAAAAAGAGAAAACAAAAGCTCAGGTATTGGTCTGTGTCGAAGTGTTTTTGGACTTGTGATTAATTAAAATGTGCAATTTATACTTAATTTAACTTAAGTTTTGCATCCAGTAGTGATAAGTTGCATCCTAGTATAATTTTTACATCAAATGTTTGTCATTATGTATATTTTAATTTGCAGGGACGCACATACTCTAAAGAGGTTTCTTAATGAGTTATTGTGTCTGCATCTTCTTTACTTTTCAGGCTTAAAAACCTACTTCTGGTGCAGGAAAAGAAGAAGAATTATGTGCATAGAAGTTTTGTTGATTTTCAAATTTGTCTGCTCTCAGTTGATTTGAATGTTTTCTTAACAGGTGGGGAGACGTGGGTGGACATATCACAGCCAGTGGACGGCTGCAGGTACACTGTGTGTTGTTCTAAGCAGGTTTGGTAAATATATATATATATATATATATATATATATATATATATATATATATATTTTTTTTTTTTTTTTTTTTTTTTTTTTTAATTTATATTTTTTTTTTCAGCCACCTGCTATTTTCTCCTCATAAATAGCAGCATTTTACCAGCTTTTGTATGCTTTGAAAAGGTAAATATGATAGCAGAGTAAATCAGTAGAGACAGTTTATCAGTTGAGTCAGAGAAAGTAATTAACCCATGTATCATAGCGCTGAGGTTTCTAGGCCAGAGATAGAACTTTGTGTAATACTGCATTTCAAGACCCCATATGTATAGCTGTAGCAGCAAAACTAGGCCAACACTTTTAGATGCATAATTAGGACATAATGAGTTTCCTTGCCGAACTCTAAAGTGTGTTCCCTCTTATATTCTTGTACTGATGTAAGCTGTTCACAAAAATTTATTTGGGAAGTACATGAACAGACAAATTTTTTTTTTGCCTTTTGCCTGTTGTTTGTGTCAGTGGTAATAAGTTTCCTATCTTTTGTCATCATAGACAGGAGTGTTGCGGACAAACTGTGTGGACTGTTTGGATCGGACCAACACAGCCCAGTTCATGGTGGGGAAGTGTGCACTGGCCTATCAACTGTATGCACTAGGAATGATTGACAAGCCCAAGCTCCAGTTTGATACAGACTGTGTGAGGTAAAACATCTTGAACCTGCATTTAAAACTCCAGTGTGTAAGATTCAGGGGGATTTTAGGAGCGTGCTTGACCAACTACACCAAACTGGATCATATCTTCCATTGCAGCAAACATTAAGCCTGTCCGTCCGTCCATCTGTCCGTCCGTACGGTCAAGTTTCATTTCATCACATTTTTCTGTCACTGAAATGCAACAAATGTCGCAATTCTGTACTGGAGGAGGCGGCTGTGTGTGTGCGCAATGTGAATGTAGTAGAACACATTAACTTTCAGGGTAAATGTTCACTTGTTCCCAAATACATCCCACTCGTTGAAAAGTAATGAGATACTCAAAATTAATTCCACTTTGTCGGTGGTCATAAGGTTATGGCTGATTGGTCTAAACACTAAATTACATACTGAACCTTTAATCCTATACTTTGTCACTACTGAGGAGACAAAACTACTTTTTAGTTTAGCTAACAACCCAATCTATTAAGATAAAGGGCAATATGTGGCCTGTCGTTGCCTGTGTGTAAACGAGGTGTGTTTTTATGTGTATTCAGGTTGTTTGAGGAGCTGTATGAAGACCATGGAGACACTCTGTCACTGCAGTACGGTGGATCCCAGTTGGTCCATCGAGTTAAAACCTACCGGAAGATCGCACCCTGGACGCAGCACTCCAAAGACATCATGCAGACACTGTCACGCTACTACAGCAATGCTTTCTCAGGTGTGTTACACAGATGCAGCACATGCATACCCACAGCATAAAGCCAGCTTTACTGAAGTCACGTCTGCAAATGGATCACGCATCATACTTACGAAAAAATTAATTTTGTCTATGAGTCTGACTCTGATCTGCAGTGAGTCAGCCAACCAATTGCTCAGGCCAATTAAATGCCATTTTGAGATGATGGTAGCAAATAGTTTCTCTGCTCTGTCTGCAGTGCATTTCTATTTGAACAAACATAATAATATTAAATAAACAGATAGAGCTTAATCATTTTGTGTCTCATTTGTTACTATATTTAATATTTTGTTACTATATTTAATTTTTTGTACTGTGTCAGAGGCACAAGAAGGATATCAGTTTTGTATTTTTTTCATGCATATAAACAACCATTAATTCACAGTCAGTACACAGTCACTTTACTGATAAAACATCTTTACTTTACATCAGGGTTTCTGTGGGTCATTAAAAACATTAAAAGTCATTAAATTGATTTGGTGAAAAGTAATGCCTTAAATGACATTAAAAAACATAAAATTCGATGTCCAGAGGCATTAAAAAATTAAATACACTTGATGGAAAAAAACATTGTTATTCACAATTTATTTTGATTATATAAATATTAAGAATTTTGATCGGAAGTATAGTGTGATGATTGACAGGCGGAACCCTTTCACTGGCTATTGTCGGAAAAATGGGAAAATGCAAGTTTCAGCAGAAGCAGCTTGTTTTCACAGCTGTAAACTGGATATTTTAGAATCATTTGATGTTTGATATTCTATTTGTAGAATACTTTAATTCAGCTCCTCCAATTTGGAGCCAGAATTTAAGGGCTCATTATCTCTTCTAGTAATTCTGATTTGTAATAATTTTAGATGCCTCCCTGGTTTATTTTAGTTTAATTAAGTTGTTCTGAACAATCTTCAGAACACATAACAGCTAAATGATTTGGTCTCCCTGGGAGAGTTCAAAGCTCTGATTAAAAAAAAACTGTTATTGATGATTGCAATTGCTTTTCCTAAGCTGGATTTTGTTGTATATGTCTGTTTTTAATGTGTTTTGTTTTAGAATTTTTGTAATGGTGTGCTGTCTTGGCCAGGTCTCCCTTGAAGAAGAGATTTTAATCACAAGGGATTTCCTGGTTAACTAAAGGTTAAATAAATAAATAAATAAATCAATAAAATTTACATATTCAAACTATCCTTTCACAAAATTGTGACTAACCTGAATTAATATGAACAACCTGAAATGTCTTAGGAGAAGTAAGTGCAATTTTATCAATATTCTGCTGTTATTAAATGTTTTATGTATTTGTAGGTCCACTGTGATATAAAGATTGCAGTGCACATGTGTAAATGATGAACTGAGCCATAATATTGTTAAAATTGCTCTTATTTTTCTTAAGAAATTTCACATTGTCCATGGTTGTTGATGTTAATCACATAGTACTGGTACATTTAGATTTTTTTTTAACTATGGTACCACTGTTTCTAAAATCAGGTTCAGTAAAATCTGAATTATATAGGTTCAAGTTCTTATTTTTTATTTCCACAGCTGTAAACTGGCTATTTTAGAGTCATTTGATGTTTGATATTCTATCTGGAGAATACTTTATTTCAGCTCCTCCAATTTGGAGCCACAATTTAATAGCTCATTATCCCTTGAAAACACTTTACTCTTCCTGTAATTCTGATTTGTAATAATTTTAGATGCCTCCCTGGTTTATACTTGAAACACAGCCTGCCTAAAAACAAAGCAAAAATGTTTTCTCAACACAAAACCCATCACATCAAAAGGTGACATTTTAAAAAAAATCTTGTTTATTTTGTGCTGCATTGCTTGATCCGATGTCTTTGACATGTGTCATTCACTTCACTTACAGAATATTGGATTTTTGATTGGTTTCAAAGTACATCCAGGGAAGAAGCAGTGCATTTATTTAGACTGAAATGTCAAATGTAGATGCTGATACAATCTGGCACATACACACATAAGGCAGCGCTCATGAGTTTGTCGAACGCACAAGTCCTCAACAGGAACTGAACCCTCAATAATGCTTGACTTATCTCATAAATTGAAGTGTTTGACCTAGAGACTGTTGCCCTGCTCTCTAGTTATCCCTGTGCACACTACCCAACACTAAAGAAGGGCAAATACACAAAAATCCTCCTAATCCAGAAGCGTCTGTATCAGCTTGTGCCTTTTGTCAACCTGCCCCCTTACAAGGGCACAGTTATTTTCACACATTCAGAACTAAATTACAGTTTGCAGTGTTCTGTCAGACTAGACAGGCTATTTCTAACTCCTCAGCCACTAATTTTAATCGTGTCGTTACTAAATTTAAGTTGAATTATGGCACTGGCTCTGTCCTTGTTATTATATTCATCTTACACTGAATCACCAAATGGTTTAACATTTTGTTCTGTACAGTAATGGACACTGTGTCTGGGGTTTTTAGTGTTATTTAATGGACTGTGTAATGAGAAACAGATGTACACACATTAAAAGAGTGATATTTTGTTCTTTTTTAAGTGGAATTATGCATTTTCAAACATTTCCCTGTGGTCTGCGTAAACTGTAAATGCGATGCTTGGGTCTGAATTCTTCATTAATTCAACTCCACAGGTCCATCTTCAACTCTATTTCTGAGTAAGGACACCAGAAAGGTTGTTTTGAGCGCTGGCCCTTTAAATGCAAATGAACCACTTCACGCTCCACCCCCTCCAGGTTGTTTACCGTGCTTTCCGTCCCGTTCAGCCACTTGTGTTCGTTAATACAACCATCAACTGAACATTTTAGGTAATCAGCTCAAAGTTTGGACATATTTTCAGTTTTTACTTCAACCGCTGCTGCTGACAAACATGTCTGAGAAATGTTCGTCGGAAGTCTTGACCTTATATGTGCAAATGTCGTGATGTAACTAGTTATAGACGCAACAAATTAAGAAGGACTTGAAACGAAACAGAAGGCCAAACAAAGCAGCACTCAGCTGTGCTGCTGGAGAGAATGTGGGGAAACCATAGTGGATCACACCCATGTTTTCTGGTCCTGTCCTTCTATCCAGACTTCCTGGAAGGAAGTATCAGAAATCATCTCTAAAGTTTTGGGTTTTAAAATCAACAGATTATTCACTTCCCTCTTTCTTGGCCATGAACTTGATGGTTTTAATAAGAATGGCGCTTACCTCCTCAAGGTCTTGCTAGCAGCGGGTAAATTGACCATTACTAAATAGGCTAAATAGGCTTAAGAGCGAATGTCCACCAATGACTGTCTTTACCAATACTGTAAAACATCTCTATTTACTAGAACAGATGACCTACACAATACCACTGCAGAAAGAATTAGGGGAAGAACTTAGGCAAAAATGGCACGTATACATAACCTGTGAGACAAATTTATAAACTATTAAGGGTGAGAATTGTGCTGTTTATCTAAAAAATGCAATCTTTGTAACCTGTTGACCTCATGACCTGCTTGTACTGTTTTTTTTGTTTTTGTATCTATTAAAAAAAAAACTTCAATAAATTAAGTGTCAAAAAATAAAAAGGACTTGAAACATGTTGTAGAAATCCACTCGATTTTTGCCAAAATGAATATAAAGATAGCTTTGCAGCACCTGGAGGGTTTAAATTCAAACTTTTTGAACTATTAGGGTCCAAATACACAAACAAATGTATTATTTATAATAAATGTATTTTATTTTGTTTTTCTTATACAGTCCCTTTTGCACTAAGTGTTTTGCTGCTAAATTGAACTGAGCTGCTAAAATGATTTTCATTGTTCCTGTGACAGTGACAATAATGATCTATTCTATTCTATTCTATTCTATTCTATTCTATTCTATTCTATTCTATATGTACCAAAGACTAATACAAGTGGGTTTAGCAAAGTATGACCCCTTTAAAAGATTTTACATCTTTTTTTCTGCCTCACAGACATATTTTGGATGCACAGTCAGGTCTATAAGTATTTGGCCAGTGACATAAATGTTGTATTTTCTCTGCTGTTCACCACTACAGTGGATCTGAAATGAAACAGTCAAGATGTGATGACTTTCAGCTTTAATTCAAGGAGTTTAACAAAAGTATTACATTAACCATTTAGGAATTACAGCCTTTTTAAAAATTTATATTTTACAACACAAAATTTTAGAACGTAGTGTCAGTTGTCGTCCTGTATATTGTCCATTTTTTCCATCGATCTTTGCATGTTGTTTGCTGTAGTCTTATGATATAAGTAAGTCTCTCCATGTTTTGAATTTCTTCCATAATGTCTCTCCAATTATTTAGGGTGTGTGTGTGCGTGTGTGTGTGGGGGGGGTCCTCTTTACACCATTTTCGTGTGATGGTTTTTTTAGATGCTACCAAGAGGATTTTAATCTAATATTTACCCTTACTTAGTATGTCTTTTCCTGTTAAATGACCCAAATATAACACAGAACATGTCCTTGGTAGTTCGTATCCCACTATTTTCCCAAGTGTTTTGCTGATATTATTCCAATATTGAGATAATTTTGTGCACTGCCAAAAAACATGCTTGTATTACAAATAGGAGGGCTAGTATTATTTATTGTTAAGTATTTTTATTGTTGCTGTGATTGTTATTTATTTTTTGATATTGGGTGGAGAGAGAGCCAAGGAACACTGTGTTTCATTCTATCCTGAACGCATATGACAAATAAACTTGAAACTTGAAACATGCGCATGAGGAATTAAAACCATTTTAAACTAGACAAACTGAGATTGTTAGTCACATCTTTGCTTCATTTCAAGCCCACTGTGGTGGTGTACAGAAGCAAAATTACAACATTTGCTTCACTGTCCAAATTCTTAAGGACCTGACTATTTTTCAGACAATGTACACTGTCATTTGAATGGCTGAAAGTAGTGAATGTGAATTAAAAGTGAACAAATCTGTGGAGTTTTACTTATTCATGACTCATCTTTTGAAACCAGACTTTTTGTAAATGACGTTGTACATTGTTTGTTTTCGGTCACGTGTGTTGTATTATGTCGAGAATCATACTATAGTGTTCATTATCATGGTTATGAATTCGCAGGCTGTAAATTACCTTGAGGAAAAAAGCTTGGTCGGAGCCTTTATTAGACCTCATTTAGTTTCTAATTATCTATCACGACTGTCAGAGCTGGATGCACGTGGCTTCACAGTTGGGGGATGGATTAAATGGCATCAAACTGGGCAACATGCAAAACACGTGCTGCATGCTGAACACACAAGCACTCGTACAGATTATCTTGAAATGCTCCCACAAACAAACATGTTGGGAGTCTGTCGCTTTAAAGACTTTGCGCTGATAAGTTACCTGTCCTTGTGAAGAGAACACTCTATTTAACCGTCAGGCACGTTTGCTTTCTTTGCTTTGTTCTCAACATGATTAGAAGCAGTTGTTGTATCTATGGTAGAATTTGAAGATAATTAAACATCTGATGCTTTAGTCAGAAATGTGTATTGATTGATAATCAATGGGCAACTGACCAGATAAGTGAAGAATCAAAGAAAAATTAATAAATACAGCTGCACTTGGTACTATTAGTACTTGGATGCATCACCTATGGTGACAACCACATAGAGCAGGTGTGTTAAACATATGGCTCACACACCAAAACCAGCCTGCCAAAGGGTCCAATCTGGCTCATGGGATTCATTTGTGGAATGAAAAAATTACACTGAAGGTTAGTGATGTCCCAATTTGGATTTTTTTGCTTCTGATCCGATTTTTTTTATGATTAGTTTTGCCAATACCGATCCGGTACCGACTTTTTATTATGAAATTTTGATTTAAATTTGGAGTCATTATCTATAGGTTATTGTGCTATTATTTTACATGAGATCACAATTGGGCTGAATGTGGAACCTGAACTAAAACAAGTATGACACATTTGCGTCTTAGAGTACTTAGAAAAGCGCTATATAAAACCGATGTATTATTATTATTATTATTATTATTATTATTATTATTATTATTATTATTATTATTATTATTATTATTTGACTCTTAATAACTTTAGTCAAATTTTTGCACTTTCCAAATTCATACTGTGGGACAAATTAGAATTGGGGTGGGTTGGGGCAGATCAAATAATTCCAGGACCCATGGGTTGAAAAAAAAAACAAACGACTTGTGCATCACTACCGTACGTACCTCACAATGAGTACTATCAGACCATAGTATGAAAATGAAATTTAATTCCTCTAAGCCTTCCACTGTTGTGCAGCTAATGTTTCTTTTCCCTAACTTCAGAAACTTTAATTTGAGGGGGCAGGATGTTTGTTTAAGGGGTCATTGCCCCCCAGAACCGGGGCCTGGATTGGCCAAATTTCATGACTAAATCCGAGCCGATCTTCAAAAAAATGCCAGATCAGCAGCCGATAACGATCTTTCAATCAGACTGAAACATCCCTTCTGAAGATATTAACAGTCAATGGTGTCGAAATCATTTTGGATCAGGGGCCACATGCAGACCAATTCATGGTTCTTGCCAAATAAACTAATAAACTAATTCAATCTCAAGTGGGTCAGCCCAGTAAAATACTATCACAATAACCTATGAATAATGACAACTCTGTCATTTTCTCTTTGTTTTATTGTAAAAAAGTAGAATTACTTGAAAATTTGTCCATTTTCAAACTATCTTTTCACAAAATTATGACTAATCTGAACAACCTGAAATGTCTTAGGAGAAGGAAGTGCAATTTTATCAATTTTATGTCTGTTACTAAATGTTACTAAATGCAGTCTGTAAGTTGTAATGCTCATGTGTAAATGATGTTAAAATTGCTATTATTTTTCCCAAAGAAATTTCAGGTTGTTCATAGTTGTTCATATTGATCACATTTTTTAAGCAAAAATTTACTGATGTAAACATTTTCATAATGTAATTTTACTTTTTTCACTCTAAAGTGTCATTTATACATTATTATACTGTTATTTTACTGGTCTGGCCCATGAGATCGTATTGGGATGTATGTGGCCCCTGAATGAAAATGAGTTTGACATCCTTGCCATAGAGGATTATCACTACATAATATGACGTATTTTCATTATTCATTATTTTCTTGATTAATCAGTTAGTTTTTTGGTTATTTAAATGTCAGAAAATAATGAAAAACAAATATCAGCATTTCCCAAAGCCAAAGATGACCTCCTCATGTGTCTTGTTTTTTTACTCTAAACAAAGATTCCTGCCATAAAAGAGTAAAGAATCTGATAAATGAATTAATACCATTAATTTATATTGTATTCATTTTATTTCCACAGTACAGTTTAATTGTTTTTTTTGTCTATGTGTATTGCTCTATCTATCCTGAATGTGTCAGAAGGCAACTGTTTGCTAATACTTTGTTTCCTGTCTCATGTGTTTTTGTTCTTATTGTGACAGATGCTGACAGACAGGACGCCATCAACTTGTTTCTTCAAGTCTTTCAGCCATCTGAGTCCAAGCCGCACCTGTGGGAGCTGCCCACAGACTTCTACCTCCACCAGAGGAGCACCATGTCCCTCCTCCAAGACAGACGCAGGTACATAGAAGATATCAAACTACAGTATATTCAAGCACAAACTGAACAGGGAACATACCTACTGAAATATCTGATTTATACATTAAAACTACTTAAGTACAGGAAGTGTTGGAGATTGACAAGTTACATGTAGTAAATTCCAATGTAAGCGTAATCTGTGGTAATTGTTGGGAAAATATTGTTAGCCTCATAGCATACACTCATATGGACAAAAAGTGTTGGGGCGTATTGAATTCAAGTGTTTCTTTTCTAACGGGTCTGGGATACAAAACAGTCATGACAAATTTCATAATGTAGTTTTATATTGTGATAAATATGTTGATTATTAACCTCCTGAGATCCAAGAAAGTGAAGGTTTTGGCTTTTTTACATTAAACAGTTGTCTTGATTGGAAACTGCATAGTGCAACAGTTTTTTCGGATGCATTTTTAAAATTTTATTTATTTATTTAAATGGAATATCCTTTGAAATGGACAGTGTTTGGTCCCCTACAGAAGACAAAAATGCATGTCTGGGTCTAAGGAGGTTAATCTTGATGTTTATACTGCAAATCAACATGAACAGGACATCTTACAGCTGTAGACATGATGTGTCCCAATATGGGAAATGGAAAAATGGGGGAAAAAAAAAAAAAGATTAAAAAAATTCATAAAAAAATTGAAACTTTGACCTATGTTTCCCAAAATGTAATGACGTCTATTCTGGGTCACTGGCAATCTATAAACCCAATTTGGTATGAATTCAACCAATAGTTTTGCTGCTAGAGTGTTAAACAAACAAACCGAACCAAAAAAATACCCCTTACCTCCCCTTTGGGGGGGGGCAGGATAATAACTCGCATATATTTAAGTAAAACATGTGCATTATTATATTATTTTATATTATATTATATTATATTATATTATTTTAACATGGTAACTTGTAAATCTATCACCTACGAGGGCTGTTCAATAAGTTCATGGCCTCACCCAGAAATACTGGTTGTTATAATACAGGATGTTACATTCTTTCGTGATGGGATAGTGATGCTTGAACATCGATGGACCAAGTGCATTGCTGTACATGGAGATTATGTTGAAAAATAAAATATAAATTATCAGTCTGTGTTGTTCTGTTCTGGGTGAGGCCATGAACTTATTGAACGGCCCTCGTATTACATGTCAAAGAAACCTTTCTAAAGACTAAATAAAGGATAACCAAAAAATACTTCCTAATAAAATAAAGTCATCTGAAGTCACAAAAGAACAGCACCTGCTCAGCTGTTTCTACAAAGCGTCTGCCCTAATTCTTGACTGCTCATGTAAGTCTGTGCGTAGATTTTTATACAACTGCCTTTTGTGATTATTTAATCGCCATTAAGTGGCCTTCATTTTACCTGAACCAGGTTGATGGACCTTTGGCTCTGAATTTGTAGTGTTTACAACTACATACATGTCTGCTTTAAGTATGTATGGATCATATTATAGTCTCTTTTGACACACCATGAATGCAGAATGCATTTATTTCTTGTTTAGGGGAAGCTGTTTTGATGAGAAACTCTTAACCGCGCTGCTCTTTTCCACTTAACGTCATCCTGAATATATTTCTCTTTTCTCTGAAAGCTCTATAAAGTAGTATTCATGTTTTGACCTTTAGTGCCAATGGATTTTATGTATCTATGTGGGAGCGTGCTAGTTTTTATGTTTCCATTGTCTTCATGCTTACATAAAGGGAGACCCAGTTTTTCTTTATACAGTCCACTGGTTTATGTAGCTCAGCCATTATTCTGATATTAGCAAAGCGGGAGCTCAATTCTCAACCACACATTGTGCTTTTTGCTTCCGAAGTTGCACATCACACACTAATCCATAATCAGGTTACTGTTACAAATTGGTCATATTGAATAAAAGGCAGATACATTCAGGTGTTAAATGTTAAGTAGCCAAGCCAGTTCTCTATCTAGGTTATGGGGAATCAGTCATCATCAGTCTGCAGAAAGTTTTCAGGTGTTAATATATTTGTGTGTCTTGTCTGTCTGTAGCTACACACTGTGGTGGTCAGAAGGAATCCTGTCCTACCTTCCTGTGGCCTATGATGAAGGTAATTTAATGTTTTATGTAATATCTGAAAATTCTACTCTATTATAACACAGGCTTTTTGTCTGATGCCTCTTTTTCTCATCAAGGTTTAAATAGATAATAAAATCTGTAGGTATAACATTATCATCACTTTGGTGTCATATACTCAGTTAATTTCACCCATTTCATTGTATGATTTAGTAATAGGATGCAACTAGGGGTTTAAGAAAATATCGGTTTAGCGATATATCACAATATTTCATTTCACAATACTGTATTGATATTAAAAAGTACTGTATTGATATTTTTGGATATTTATTCAAATGCAGATATTGTGGAGGTTCATTTTTGTTTTTTGTTTATATTTTATTTATTATTATTTAACACTCTTTTATTAAATAATGTTACTTTTTTTGTTGAAATTGCACAAAAATAATGTTACGATGTTAATTATGAACTAGTAGAATATGAACATTTGAACAGGATCTTAATTTGTAATATGTGTAAAACATAATTTAAGTTTTAACACAGGAAAATTTTGTGATATAGCATCAGATCCTGTTCTGATCAAATAACAATGTGTTTAGTATTTGTGCATATTTCTGGTGTAATTCAATTCTTCAAGGAGATAATCATTTAAAAAAAAAGAAACAAACAAAAAATTGCTCTTTTTAACAGTATCATGATATATATCGTATCGTAATCCTACTATTGGTATTAGTATGTAACCCAAGCTATTTATACACAGTCCATATGCATGTTATAACACATTTAAACATAAAATAAGAGATTATTATAGATCTTTATAGAGACCATTTTAGTCATTTTAGTATACAGTCAGTGGCCAGTATATTAGGTACACAGAATGAGCTGCATGTTAACACATATCAAATAAATTTTTTTATGTTTGGTATCAGAAAGTATCTGAAAGAAAGGTGATTTTAAGTGATTTAAATATGGTTGTTGGTGCCAGATGGGCTGGTTTCAGTATTTTAGAGACAGCTGATCCAGTGGGATTTTAACACACAGCCATCTCCAGGATTCATAGAGGATGGTCTGAAAATGAGAAAAGAAATATTCAGTGTACAGCAGGTCTCTGGGAAAAAAATGCCTTGTTGATGTCAATGGTCTGAGCCAGACTGGTGTGACCTAAAAGAAGAGGACTAGTCGCTCAAATAAGAGCATCTTGACACATCCATCCTTGAAGCAGATACAGGTACGCTCACTGGCCACTTTATTAGGAACACCTGGTACTAGCAAGCTCTAAGTGGGTGGTGAGTGTAAATATTACTTAGTAAGTACACACTTTCCTGTTGTTTTTTTCTTGACACATTTTCTTAACTTCTATATTTAGTATCCGAGTCACACTTTAACAAATAAAGCCCAAAGTGCCACAGTTTCACTCCAAATACTGCAATGCATCTCCGTCAATGTGGCAAGTTAATATGGATATCTGAAGTTAAAATAATCCTATTGAAGACTGTAATCATCAAAATCAATCATGTTTATCACAAATGTACAATGTGTAGCAATGTGAAAAAAATGTGTGTGTATTGTTCTTTTATTGATAATTTGAGAACAGATTGTAATGTGCCTTTTAAAAAAAAAAGTATATTTTCCCTGACTGACCTACCTTTAACAGGCTATAGACTGCTTTCTACCGTATGTAGAGCATAGAAGAAGAATTGGGTCAGATTCTCCAGGAAAATCCAAATATATGACACCTAGGGTCACTCTCACGTGCCTCAGTGTCTCTACCGCTGCTCTTCTCTTGGGGATAGACAGCTAATACTGTACAGAGTTAACCACTGTCCTCAAATGCCCCAAATTTTAGCAAATAGCTTATTCCCAACACAACACTGACCCCAACACAAACCCCATGTAAAATCTGAGAAGCGCAAGGGTGAGGAATTGAATTTACCAAGACCATGACCATGTAGTAACACTATAATGTCAATAGGCTAACAAAAATGAACCAGATTTGATCATGACCAACATTCATGAAAAACAGCCAAATATTTTGAATGAGAACTACAGCTTTGGAATAATCTACGACTTGAACTTCAACATCTTTATCATTATTTAAAAAGCATCTGAAAAGGACTCTAATTCATGAAAAAATGTAAGGCTGTATGTCATTTGATTTGTATTTGATGATTTGTAATTTGATTTGTATTTTTATTGTTTTTACTTTAGTTTATTATTTCAGTTATATCGTATTTTTAATTCTCTTTTTCCTGTGTATTGTTTATTTCCAGGGAGGTATTCACATTAGACTTTTTTGGCTTCTCTCTTCTCTCCTCTCCTGCACAATGATGTTACTTGTTTGAATGCAGTTGCTGTTTTGTTTTGGGTTTTTTTTTTTTTTTTCATTTTTCTCTTGCTGTTTTATGATGTGCAAATAAATAAATAAATCTTTTTCCCCAGTAGTGCAAATATTTCAGTCTTGACTCTTGGTAGCAGTATGGATACTGAAATACAAACTATGGTGGCAGGATATCAAAATAGTAGGATTACTTTTGTTTTGTTGCATGTTTGAATTAATCTAAACTGAACTGAACTGAAAGGACGTTAAAATTTTGTAAGTTTTCACATAAAAGAGTCTTTTTCAGCTGTTTTGTGATCAGCTACATCAATAAATGTCACTAATAAAATAAAACGGCTAGCTCTCACCACTTTCATTTTATCAAATTAGCTCAAGGAGGAAATAAGGTTGGAGACCCTTAATTTAATGGCCACCAGCGTCATTAATAACACGGATTTTCTGAATGCTAAATGAGGTGAGCAGTTGAGTATTAAGTCGGTGTAAGTATGAAAAAGGCTCCTGGTGTAATAATGTGCCCCACTTTTGTGACTGTCATACAGGGAAATTTGGCTAAACAAAAGACTAATGGACTTGATCTTAAAAAGTTTGGATTAATGTCTGGTTGTTTTTTTCTTCTTGCTCTCAGTCCCTTGTGAGCAGACCATGAAGAAGGTGGAAGTGAAGAGGGTGAACCGCTTCGACGAGAGTATCGACACCTACACAGAATTCTTCAAACCTTACGAACTCACCTCTTTTGATGACACATTCTGCATTATGATGACAAACTCTGCAAGGTGACGGCACACTAAAAACACCCGTTGAATGTAGGGATTGTACAGTCATCCTCGATGTCGTTCGTGACTCTTGTTTGATTAAAAACAAACTCTGATAAATGACGTACCAAACATTCATTAGCTCATATTACTCTTGTGCTCCAGAATGTCACTTAATAGATTTCCCTCTCATTTGTGTTCATAAAGGGAATTTATGCCCAAGACAGTAGGAGTAGATCCGAGCCCATTCACAGTTCGCAAACCAGAGGAAACAGGGAAATCAGTACTGGGGTGAGTGCATATTAAACATGCCCACGATTGTTCTGTTTTTGTTGTTGTTATTATGTTAAAAATCACATGTCACTGTGCCCTCTCACATTCTCTACATTCATTTGACATTGTGTTGTCAGGGAGCTTCTGTGCTTTTCTTTCTTCCTTCCTGTATTTGTTTACAGCACACAGTATCTGGTTCACCTGAGATGAGCTGAATGTGTTTCTTGTTTGTGTTTTTTGAATGAACAACTCTACCCGCATACTATTAAAAATTAGATAAATGCTCAGCTCATCTGTGGGTGGAAATCTCATATCATGTAATTAGCTCTGCTTTATTACAGTTTTGCTCTAGGCACTGCATTTAACCTTTGTACACAGTATAAAACAGAGTCTGAATTTAACTCTTAGAGAGTTGAATTTAACTCTGTTTCAGATAAAATTTCATTAGTGTATATAGGAAAAAGGATGTGTGATATTGTTATTTTGTTGTTGTTATATTGATATTCATATAAATAATAATTGCTATATAGAGATCATAAGGAATAGAGATTGGGGGTAGGAGTATATAAGTTTTTGCTTCTTCCTACTCCTTTTCAAGCATGTATAATTTCATTTTATTTATTTTATTATTATCTTTTTTTTTTCTTTTGTTTACTTATCAACCTTTTATGTACCAGTACTGATATTTTGTTGGTTGATTTTTGTCTTGATTTCACTGTCTACATGTGGGTCAAGTCACGCTGTTATGTAGGGAGTGCCCGACTACATTTTATACTCTAATTCAAAAAGTATTTAAGCTAGAGACATGAATAATACATCATTTTAAAGGTATTAACTAGTGCTTGAAGCTCATAAAAAGAAACAAAAGCTATAGTGCCATCTTTTGCCATAAAAATTTGAAAAACTGCATGGTTATGTAGGGAACAAAAATTAACATCTAAATTTTTCTTTTTTTCTAAACGTTTTAAAAGTAAGGTTGCAAGTATCTCCTAACCATGAAAATTTGCTCAGATGTTCTTTAAGGTGTCTATTTTGATAACCTATGGATGCATTTTTTATTTTTTAAACATAACTATGACTTTTGGCAAGAGTTTTAAAGAATGGAATGGTTATGTTGGGAATTAGGAATTTCGGTTATGTAGGGAAAGAAAAGACAGGTAACAAATTTATACATTTTTATACATATTTATGACTAGATATACAAAGAACACATATTTTGAACATGTTCAAAATAAAGATTTCAATTCCCCTCAAATTCCACTCAAAATTAGAGTGAAATTTACTCTATGGCCAGTGTCAAGTTTTCAGAGTTAACCCTAGTATGGTGTTAGGGTCTCTGGGACCTGTTTTCATTTTTTATTAAAAGACAAATGATGGGTAATATATTTTCATGATTTTTTTCCTCTCATATCTTGATAATATTACATTTTATATAAAAAAAACCAAACTAAAAACGGGTAGCACTTTAATTCATAAATGTGATCTAGCAAAGGCAAAAGGCAAATATTAAACATATGCTTTTTATGTTGCTTGTAATTGGGACGAAGTAAACATCTGCTGAGTATTTTAGCATAAAATTGTTTGATTATATTGAATTAAAAACCCACAAATGCAGCGGGTACGCCAGACCCCCGAACACTGGCTGAATAACTAAAGTCTGAACACCACACGAGGGTTAATTCTACTCAATTCAGTGTCAAAATTAACAATGAAATGTGTAAAAATATGTAACACTGTGGAGTTTTCACACTAAGTAATATGATTACACTTTATAGAGTTATTTTTACTCCAAATTTAGTTTAAAAATGACTATTAAGTTTTAATATTTATTTCTCTGCAGTGTTAATGTCGTCATCAGTTTGCACCCTCCGCTAATACTGAAACATTGTAGAATTGCAGGGGTCCCAAGGTGGGGGTTGTGAAGGGCATAAGTTAGCTCGGTGGGTGTCAATCACCCTCGGACATACTTTTACTTTGAAAGAGCGAAGTCCTCCCGCTTGCATTACAAATATAGTTTCATGGCAACAATCAGGTTAAGCAGGTTAAGCCTACTGGTTTGACTAATGGTGTCACATTAATTAAAAAAAAAAAAACATAAAAAGGCCAAAAAACATTATAAAACAGACATATTAACCTAAATAAACATTAGCACAAAACCCCTGCACATAAAATAGAACACAATGAGTACTTGAGAAGGTTAGATTGTCTATTGCAGGTTCCAGTAATGTCTTCAACAAAACCTGGCAGCCCTTCTTAGAGTATTTAGATAGAATTACTATTCATCCAGAGAGTAACTAGATGCCCCCCCCCCCCCCCCATCCCCTAATTGGTTTTAATTACCTACTTAAATTTTTTTTTTAATTTCTTTTTTTTTTGTGTGTGTGTATGTTTGGGTTTTTTTTGTTTGTTTTGTTTTTCAGTTTCTTTTCCTTCAGTGTTTGTGTTTTGTTTTATTCTGTCTTTTCTTTCAAGGAGGGTGGTAAGGGATAATGGCTTATTATAGTTCATTCATAGAAGCCATTTAGGTTAGATTAAAATTGTTGCTCTCAGGATACATTGTATAACAAGAAAAGCACTCAGAGAGCACAGACCTCCGCCAAGACAGATCTGTGCCTCCCTCACCACCAAAATTTAGTCATTTGTTCCTTGTGCCAGTGTCAACATTTCCTGAAAATTGCATGAAAATCCATCCATAACTTTTTGAGTTATCCTGCTAACAAACAAACAAACCCGCAAACACACAAAGTAAAGCGATCACAATACCTCCTGGCGGAGGTTAAAACAGCTGTTTACTACCTTTAACTAGAACACATGGAAATATTGTACATGTCAGATACTAGTATGTGTGTATGAAAATCCAATAAAAAGATTTCAAAAAAAAAAAAAAAAAAAAAAAAAAAAAGAACACAATGATTAAAATGTCCACTGCCCACAATGCAATGCGGCAGACAGGCATTAATCATCACTCTGTAGATTTGAATTTTACACTGCATCTGTGCAGAACTTTACACTGACTTTTAACTCTACTGTTAGAGCTGGTTTACTCTCCATAGAGCTATAAATACTCTATCTAGGTTAAAATAACTTAATTCTGTCATATTGACACCTGTGTAGTGTTCCATGCTAATATGTTTTCTGGTTCACTATGATCACACACCAGGACAAAAACACAAAGATTTTTTACATTTTTAAAAATTTTTTTTTTTACATTTTTTTATTTGTTTTTGTCTTGTGGGGAAAGGTTCTTGTCATACTCTTGGTCTACAGAACCATTATTGAAATTATATTTTTGGGAAGCTATTCATTAGCTCAACCAGGTTTTGTAAACATTGAGGCAATCACCAGGTTCTAGGTATTGTTGCCAAAGTGCTACACTTGAGGCACTTTTAATCCTGGCAGGCATCTTCACTGGAAAATGCAGTGGTTATGACTCTTTTCTGCTTCCTGAGAACCAGAAATTGTTCCAACTTATTAGTCAGGCTTCCTGAGGGAGGACCGGCAAGAACATTTCACCACAGCTGCTGCAATTGGCTGTTTAGTGGCTTAACTAAACTTTGATGAATTTTTCAAAATATAAACCTCAGGGCTCACATGGTGCATATGAGTTAATGTATTTGTGTATCTCTGTGCATATTGGCAGCAATAAGAGTAATAAAGAAGAAACGCCACTCCAGAGGAAAACGGCAGCCAGCGCACCTCCTCCCCCAAGCGAGGAGGCCATCTCCAGCTCATCAGAGGACGACTCTGAGGAGGACCGCGACGATGACGGATCTGTGTCCCAGCGGTCCACACCAATTAAGCTCCTAACAGAGTCTGGAGAGAGCAGTCGCACACAGGAGGTATGAAAACACACAAAGTCAGATGAGCAACTACGTGTGATTTCACAGTCACATTACAAAACAGAGTATAAACAAAATAAAAATTAGTGCTGCACCAGAGGTTTGTGTGTGTGTGGGAGGGAACCCATCTGAATAAGATTATCTAATGATTCCATGGTAGTAATCTCCATGAAGGACCTCAGGGAGGCAGCATCAAACTCCAGCCTCTGTTGATGTTACCAACGTTTCAGATTCCATTCGCACTATGTCACTGTGATTGTATTTTCTCGTCTTCAGCTGTTTGCGTCAGACGGGGGGGTTGATGTCAGTTTAATTATGTTTACTGACAGGGTTTCCACAGAAGAGTTTCTTAATGGTAGAGTTCTGTCAATTCTGGTTTCAGGAAGAATAACTAAAATTTGCTGTGTTTATGAAATTATGTAGTTCTTTCCTGGAATCCCAGACTTTTTATCATCTCATTTTTTGCACATAACATTCTGCATTCTCTCTTTCTCTGGGTTGATGTGGAAAGTGAAATACTGTAACCTGCTTGAAGAACTTATTGAACAGCTTATAATTTTGATGCTGTCAGAGTTAGTCTGCATCATTTTTACACACCTACAGTAAACTGTTTTCCAGAATCGCAACTTCTGTATCCTTCCAGCCATAAAAACTTGTGTGTATTTGTGTCTGTTTTTCAAAAGGACCAGTTATACAGTTGTGGGAAAAAATTATTAGACCACCCTTGTTTTCTTCAATTTCTTGTTAATTTTAATGCCTGGTACAACTAAAGGTGCATTTGTTTGGACAAATATAATGATAACAAAAGTAGTTCGTAGTAGTTTAATTTCAGAGCTGATATCTATCTATTTTCCATGGTTTTCTTGATAATAACCAAAATCACTTAAGTTCTTACATCAATATCTATGGCATTTTACTGACAAAAGCAGTGTTTTTTAGGCACTCCACGTTTTCTTTTCTGTCTGTTTTAGTCACATGATACACACAGGAGTTAGTACTGGATTGCATAAGCATTGTTTTTGATGACTTCTGATGGTCTAATAATTTTTCTGTGACTATATGTGTGGGTTTGAGTTGGCCACTCATGTCTCGGCAAGAACCTGATAATATGATTATAATCTTATTTTTGGAAACCTGTCATGGTGTAAGAACATGCCACTAAATGAATACAATTAGAGTAAAAATAAGTAAATATATATTTTGTCAAAAAAACTGCTTGGACTGACTTTAGCTTTCACTACAGAACATATAATGTCACAAAAAAATCATAACATTTGTTTTCATCCAATTAATGTTTCTCAAAGATCTGATGACTCATGCTCCCTGAACCACTCTTTCACAATTCAAGCCTGATGAAATCTTGCTCTGTCATCTTGGAATATACTCATGTCGTCAGGGAAGAAAAAATCTGTTGATAGAAAAACCTGGTCATTCAGTTTATTCAGGTAGTCACTGATCTCATTTTACAGACGCATAACATCGCTGAACCGAGACCTGACCTACTAAGTTAGGGTTACGGTTAGATGACATTTAGGCTATGTAATGTATTGTATAAACACATATTCTCTGTTCGGTTCAGTTTTCTGTCTGCGACTGTGTCCATGCAGGTTGAAGCATAGTAACTAACACATGCGGTCACATGATCGAGTTAATCCAGATATGCCCTCTCAGATATTATATCCTGCATTTTATTTGAATTTGATTTTTATAAGGAAAAGTGTGTGGTGTTTTAATTATAATGAAATATATATTGAATCATCAAAAAAAAAAAATTATTAGTAATTTTAAAAATTTTTATCAATTACTAGAATTTTCAGGCAACCCCATTTGAATTCCAGGCGACCCCAAAGTTGAAAAGCACTGCTCTTGTCTACGCTTGTCTGAATGGCTAAATTGATTAATCTGTTGACCTTTTATCATCATAACCCAGACCTATTATGAAGACATTTCAAAGGTAAAAGGAATAATCACATCAATTCAGAGTTTAACAAATTGTGATATTAATCTCATTTCAAAATGATTTTGAAGAAATTTTGTTATTTATTTGGCTGAAATCCTTGTAGTGCTCCTCTCTGTAACATATTTCTACAACTTTTTATTATCCATATGATAAGGAATTTTTTTTTTTTTGATCGACATCTTTTTTATTTTCACTTTTCAAACACACAAACATACAGCCTATCTACCTGCCCTCCCACCCATCCCACCCACTCCAAGTACTGGACCTTTGTTAAATTTATATTCAACCAGACATAATATACTTACATACAAAAATATATAAATCCCCTTCAAACAAAATACTTGTACAGACACATACATACACATATATACTGTATATGTACATATATACACACTTGCATATCTGTAAGATTACATTTTGCAGGTTTTCATATCAGCTAAACATACTCATCTCTCTAGTTTTTATACATCCTCATGTATCCTAGTCATGTGCCTCCTCTGGCTTTTCTCCCAGATATCTTTAAGCGTGTAAGTAGGACACGTGCTGTGGGATTTTTTTCTAGTTGATTAAGGGTCATCTTCAGGTGCCTTTACTTGCCTTAATTTTTTGAAGCCTCATTTAATCCTCTCATTCAGCTTCTCGTCAAGGTTGCTTTGTCTATTTCTATGTTACCAGAGCTTCTGTCAGGAGATGAGTTTTACGGCACATATTCTTGACTCACATTGATATTAGTTCTCTTTCACAGTACATGGAAATACACTTTATAGTAAGTCACATCAGTTCAGTCAGGTGAACAGTTTCAAGTTAACAAAACCCTGAAAGTAAGCCAAGTTTTTACAGCTTATACCGTCTGTTGTAGCTTTCTCTCAACCCTGGTTTTCTCATCATTCTTGCATTTTTTAGCTCTACGACCACTTCAGCCAATTAACTCTATAGAGATTGTTTCTAATTGGGTAAGAGAGTGTTTCCCTCTGATCCCCCTGACCACTGTGGGATCTGATATTGCTGGGGGCGTCTGATCTTCACTGAGCTGTACCGAGTGTGATTAATGTGATATACCTGTTATAACGCTAAGGCAGTTCTTACAAACCTTACAGACTAGAGCTGATAGAATCAAATTAACAGTAGTATTCATTTAGAGAAGGGGTGTCAAAGTTATTTTAGTTCAGTTAGTTCAAGAACAAGCAAACAAGAGAACAAATGAGTACAAAAGAAAACACTGTGCCCAGGTAGCAACAGTCAGTCTATTGATTTTGTGTAAATGTAGTCCATTTATTCCACTTTTTATCCAGTTGTGGTTCTTGCAGCCTCAGTATGTGTGTTAATTTTTCTATTAGAAATATCTCTTCAGTTGTGGATATTCGCTGGTCCTTTGTTAGAATGGATGCCTTCCCCCAGTTCCTTGTTATAGTTTTTTTTTGCAGCTATTAAGAGTATTTCAACCAGATATTTGTCCTTTTTAAGAATGGTAGTGTCCCGAAAGTTACAAAGTTGTAGAACATGAGGTATCATTGGAACTGGATAACCCAACACATGGTACAGTACGTCCCCAATCATCTTCCAAAACACAGGAATATATGGACATTTGTAAAATATATGCGAATGGTCTACACTGACTTCACCACATTCACGAAAAATGAAATTACACTGAGCAAAAATATAAACGCACCATGTAACACTTAAACTTTTTAGTAGCAATAGGTGTTGCATAATATATTAAATCGCACACAGTTTATTCTATTAATCAATGTGGTACAGATTACTGTCTGTTAGAACATGATAGTGGCGTCTGGCATTCAGGGACATTCATGTGGACATGGTGGGCGCTGGTTGAAAGAAATCACAGTTCCATATCTCATGTGTCCACCATTGGCTTCCCATAGAGGAACACATCGTCTTCTCATCGAGTTAACAATATTGTCAGTTGTGGCCCGTGGAATGTTATTGGCTATGTTATTGCCACACAGAGCTATAGGATATTATCTGGAACCATTCCCGCATGATTTGCAACATCTGTGGCATGGTGACATCTCAGGAAACGTGACATTTTGAGGTGTCCTTTTCTATTGTCCCCAGTATAAGGACGGCCTGAATACTGTTAACACTGTTTGAGCAGCGTCTGGACATGCTACAGCTGTGTTGTGGGTGGAATTACTAGACCACTGAGCAAGTGTTCACTCGCAGAGATGGACACAAAGTTTGTTTATAAGTCAAGAGAATTAACAATGTTTTACAATTATAAGACATTATGAGCTCATTTTGGGCAGCACATCTCGAGTTACACAAATACTGTGAAATAGTATTTTAATTTAGATAGTTGAATTCTTAAGTTTAATCACATATTAGTCAGTATTAGTTAGGATTCCTTTGTGTCACTAGATTTCTTTGTTTCACTGGTCAGTGGTAAAGTTCTTAGGATAGGTCACATCTTGGTCAAAATACTAAACTGACAGATTTATGAACACAGGACTTCGGTTTTACCTTAGGCACACTTTTAAATACACATGCCCACATATGATCAAAAATCACAGGAGATAAGATGTAAGCACATTGTCAATATGGGGTTTTACACAGAATTGAGGTATCACATCTGCTTGACTTTAGAGTCAGATGACACCAGTCCATTTTCTGTGACCCAGCTCACCTAGCACAAGGGGGTCAGCCCATAGTTTGAAGATCAGTTTACAAGGATTATACGTGATGTGCATTGGAATGTCTGGATCCATTTCCCTGCTTGGGGTGTGGATCCTCAGCTGAGTTATATTTTGATTGTGATCAGATCAAGTCAATAATAAATTTATAAAAATGAGACCTAAATGAATCCAGACTTATTCTTGGAGCTTCCAACAAAAGAACAAGTTAACAACTGTACATGGTGCATTTGTATTTTTGCTCGGTATATGCTTACATTTACAAACTATCCTTTTATTTAAAAAATGTGAATATCCTGAACAATCTGAAATTTCTTTAAAAAAAAAAAGTGCAGTTTTAACTTTATTTATTTATTTATTTATTATCTTTTTTATTTTCATTGTGCATCTCCAAAAGTGCAATACAAAAAAAAGAAATAAATTCACATTTTATGATATAAGATTTTATGACACACAATGTATAAACCCCACCCCCCCAGAACCAATGTCGACCCCCATACCAACCCAACCTGGATCTCAAAATATGAAAACCACTAATAAAAACAAATACATGTATATAGATTAAAGAGAGTATAATTTACAGATATAAACAGATAGGTGATCAGGATAGCCATAGACAATTATGTTGCCCTCTTTCTTTAACCATAGTATAAACACCATCCCACATAGTAAGGGTTTTTCGACTGACTGCATGCATCCGGGCCACTGACCTCTCCATCATAACGATATCTAGAAAATAATTGACAGTTTTAACAATTTTATGCCTCAACTTATCATTTATACATGTGCATTACAGATCACAGTGGGTCTACAAATGCAAACAACAGGCATAATGTTGTTAAGATTTTGGACATTGGAGTTCGGAAACAAAATGAGTTCGTCACCCTTGACTGTTAATATCTTCAGTGCAATTTCGGCACTTCGCAAATTGATCCCAGGGGCCAGTTTTGGCCTATGTTTGACGCCCCTGATTTAGAGCAATGTTGATGAACAAACTGATGAGTTCAGAGTTAACTTCAGGCCTACTTTTGTGTTCCCGTTGCTCATCACTGCTCCATTGTATTCATCACATGTATTCTAGATGTATTATTTAGTCCCATAGTGCAGTACTGTCTTACATAGAGGCCTCTTTTTGCAAGTCATAGAGAAAATGGAGAGTGGGTTGAATATTAAAATGCATTTCCTCAGTACAGTACATGTCATTCCAGGTGGTGATTAAACTTTTAATAAGAAATACATACAGTTTTGGGATATTTAAGCTACTATTTAGACTGATTGTTTCTGTAATGATTTCATATATTGAACCATTAGTCACACTCCCAAATTAAATTCCTTTTAAAACACAGTAGTGATGTTTTATTTTATATAATAACCTCTTGCTGCATATGCTGCCTGTAGCATATGGTAAATGCATGACAGACTCCATCAACACATTATGACTATATCCGTAGGTATTTTAAACCTCAATAGGGCCGGTGACACACTTGTATCTTCCATTGACCTGAATATGATGTAGCAGCAGGGTGAGCGAGCCCATTAATCAGCACAGGTAGTAGGTCAGTGTGTCAAATGCACCATGAAATGACATCCTCTTGGAATTTCTCAGTTTGACGCTTAAGCATCACCCAATGGTGTATAAGTGTTACATTGGAACTCCAGCCGACATTTATGGATTTCAACCATGATGTTTCTATGGTTACAGACAGGTATATATAACTCTAATGAGACCTGACGCAGTGACGGGTGAGGCCCTCCACTGGTACTTTGCCCCTGTGTTTGATTTCCATACATAATGGTTGAATGGTTCTCATTTATGAATGGCTTTCGAAAGATGACTTCACTAGATCACAGTCTCCAGTAAATAAATGGTTTCTTTTTCCGTCAGAGACAAGATGTTATGTCTCAGACACTAAAAGACTGTGGGTCACTCAGTTCTTTTTGATCAGATGGTGGCCAATCTGCTGTGTAAACATGAACCACAATGTGTCGACACTACAATGTCGCTAAACATGGCAGTGATGAACAGTTCAGATCAGTCAACATCAACAGGATGTGAGGAAAGTTAAGAAAAGAACACTCTCAATGAATTGTTTACCAGTATTAGTTATATATATCCTCCTGAGACCCAGCAATGTATTTTTGTCCTTTATGGGGACAAAAGTTTGACAGTTTTACTTTAAAAAAAGTGCTGTCCATCGCAAATGGCATTCCATTAAAAAATAAACAAATAAAAATAATTCAAATAATGTATCTGAAAAAACATTTGCGTTTTATGCAGTTTCCAATCAAGATTGTAAAAAAGCTAAAATTTTCACTTTCTTTGGTCTCAGGAGAATATACAGTATATGTAAAAAAAAAATAATAATAATAATAAAAAATCTCAGTAGCCAGTCACTGTCTCAATGTGTCATTGAATTTTTTGCTACAAATGATTTTTCTGAGATAAAATATTATTACATTATTGTCTTTTTCTGTTTCTAAATGTCCTGTAGTCATAACAATGAGACTATAACATTAAAATAGTGATGAGATGTTGTTTGTTTGATTTATTATTATCATGTTGTACATTAATACTAACACAAAAAAATTACAGTTTTTAGTGAGAATGATGCGTTCAGGTAATATTGGACAGAACATTAACCTTAATTGAATAGAACTGATATGTTTCTACTATATTACATTATCATTATTCATTTCTTTTTACTCTTTATGTTATTGAAAGAAATTATGTTTATAGATATATATAACCATCATATCTTTTACTTTTATGTAATTTTTATCCTACTTCATGGAAGGTATGCAAATGATATTCTTTTATTTTGTTTAAAATACAGCTAGGTCAAGGAGAGGTCATTCTATAGGCCTTTTGGGTGTCCGACCTCACCTGCACATTTTCGTACCATCCTCTCTACCAAGAGAGAAATGTATATGTATTTTTTTATTTTATATTTGTATGTGCAACAAATTTTTTTTTTTTAAAGTAGTTAATGTATACATAGTTAATAATATAGTTATATTATGCAGAAGTAATGGACATTGATACAGACTAAACCAATTAAACCTACTGTAACTACTGTTAAAAGTTGAATTTTGACACTCCTAATTGTCCGTGTCGGGAAATTCAATATCTTCATTTTACCCGTCCTAATGCACACACAATACTTAGCATTAGCGTTAGCACACATCAGGTGCAGTGAGCTGCCATTGAAAGCGCTTGGTGACCAACTCCAGATCTTCATCAGCACCATGTTATACTATACTAACTGAAAATAAACATTAAAACGCATTACTGGAAATTAGTCTGTTAGGTTTGCGTATTCTTTAGCAGCTTCTAGTTCAAATCAAAACATTTCACGTCCCAACATGTAACGTTCACTCGAATGAATTCTCGAATGATCGAATTCTTTCTTGAGTGGATCAACCAGCAATAGATGTATTTTTTGACTGATACTTACACCAAGTATTAGTTGTAAATTGCATAAATAACGGTTATTTGGCACTGATATACATTTGATATGAAAATGGAAATTAGTTTGCTTCAAATGGGCTGTCAAATCAAATAATGCAAGAACAGTTTGATAATACGTTGTCAGTATTTACAGATTAGCTATGTCGATGGATCAGACAGAGCCAATTTCCATGAATTGGTGACATGAAGATAAGTCATTATTTTGTAATATTACAGTAATAATTTTGGTTTTCTGATTTAACTCACTTGATATTTACAGTCTTTATACTTTTCTTACTGGACTTTAATGTACTGTATTTCTAAATGTCTGAGTGGGCTTCCTGATTTAATTCTTATAATAAAACATATTTTGTTGCATAAGTTTTCATATAATTGTATCACTGGTTTCAAAAGTAGTATTGTTTCTGTGTGCTTTAGAAATTCTAGGGTAAAAAGCCTGTAATGTTCACAATTTTCAGTGATTGTATGTTCAGTGGGAGGAACATTTGAATAAGACCATTTTGGATCATACCTGTTCTTCAGAGCCTTTTCCATTTACCTTGCACATCTCCTTCTGTCCTTTTCTGATTCATGATGTATTTTGTCTCGGTTTTCTCTCCTCTTTCTAGTGTGAACCTTCAGCACGGTGCTTTTCATGAATATTTCGACTCGGCTCACGTGTTGAGTGCACACACTTGGCTGCATGCGTCTCGTGCTGCTGCCTCTGAGCTTGTCCCTGAGAATGGATTGCCAGTGTGGCGGCAAAACGCAAAACTGTTGAAATATTTAACTAGCAGATCATTAGTATGTGTGCCATGTAATTACACATGCTCGTTTCATATGCCGCTCAATCTGCGCTCACATCAGCTTGAATAGATTTACAGTATGTGTGGGTGTGCGTATAAGCCACTGTGCGTCTAAGCAAACATACATCCGTTATTTCACACAGTGTATGAATGTTTGTGTTGCACGTACCGAGGGCTGTGTGACTCCATATGCCCATCTGTGAGTGACTGATCACAGATGTAGTTTCTTGGATATGGTCCCAACACAACCTGATTAGTTTTACCCTCCCTGCAGCTCAGATCAATACTAATGCGGTAAAAAAATTGAATGCACTACGTTAATCATATAGTTACAGTGTCAGAAAAGAGAACAATGGCATAGTGTACTGCCCCCGTGCATGCTGTTACATAACAAAACCACTCTGGTACATGTAATGTTCACCTGTCAAACCTCACTTAAAATAATCATAGGCTTGTTTACAACAAAGTACCGTAATAAAATACAATGAATGCTAACATCACACAAACAAAGAGGTACAAATGAAAATGTAATCAGATATATTGATGTGTTCTGTGCGTCCACAGTGTGTTTTCTTTTTTCTTTTTTCTTTCATTTGTTATTTATTTTAGTCAGGATGTCTCATTGAGATCAAGAGCTCAATTGCACCTGAGACATGAATACAATTTAAAATATATGCAACCCTGGAAAAAAATAAGAGACCACTTCAAAATTATGACTTTCTCTGATTTTGCCATTCATAGGTATGTGTTTGAGTAAAATGAACATTTTTGTTTTATTCTCTAAACTACCGACAACAAAATAAAACCAAAATCCAAATAAAAATATTATTATTTAGAGCATGTATTTGCAGAACACGACACATGGTCAAAATAACAAAAAGACGCAGATGTCAAATAATGCAAAAAAAAACAAGTTCATATTCATTTCTAAACAACACAGTACTAATGTTGTAACTTGGGAAAAGTTCAGACATCAATATTTGGTGCAATAACCCTGATTTTCAATGACAGCTTTCACGTGTCTTGGCTCTCCACCACTGCCGTTGGATAACTTTATGCAACTCCTGGTATAGGTGTTCATAAAAGCTCAGAGTAAATTCAAAGGGTTTTATATTAAAACAGGAAAAAAAATGAAGCAGAAGTGACTTTTTCTGCAAAATATATCATTAACTTATAAAAACAAGCATCTACAGCCACTATCATTTGTCAAACTACATGAGCTTTACTGATGAATCAGTGTTGTAGAAGATGATGGTGTTTCCTCATTGAACGTCCAAATGGCTCATATCTGATTCCACTGAAAAGCTGAGAAACTGCATTTTACCTGAATCAATTAAAAGTATTGATAGGATTAGTGGTTCAGAAGTTGTTAAACATTTTAGATCAGTAGATGTTTTTGGTTCCTGCCGGTTGTTGAGCTCTTTGAGAGTTAAATATTCTACCTTGAGATTTCTGAAATATTTCTCTCATTCTCATTTTAAGCCATATTGTTTGGTTTCTTCAACTCTCACTTGAGAAGAAAAAGTAGCCTTGGAGATTTACTTTTCTTACTGAACATTTTATCATGATAATATTTCAAGTCAGCTGGAATAGGATGTTCTTTAAACTGTAGGTGTGAGGTGTCTCAGTATCTTTGTCCGTATAGTGAATGTGATTATAACACGGTTCATTCATGTAGGGTAGGACTCATGCACGACACACACACACTCTCACACACACACACACACACACACACACACACACACACACACACACATACACACACACAGGATTAGCATTACCAGTTAAAACAGCTGCAAGTATTGTTGAAAATAAAAAAACGGAGCGTTCAGTGTTTGTGAAAAAAGGGAATCATTCGGTTAACAAAATGCAAGAGTGTAGGTGTAGTTGATGGTGATGTCCAGCAGACCTTATAATGTAATCAGGGTTCCTGCGGGGTCTTAAAAAGTCTTAATAGACTTGAATTTACAAATCTGCATTTAATACCTTAAAAAGTCATTATAAGGTATTAAATTTGATATGGTCGGTCTTAAGTCATGTTGCCATAAACTCTTTTACTGTATTGTGTTTAAATGTGTCTGTTAAATGTCCAAGCTGGAAAGAAAGTAACGTTATTCTAGTCAGTTCCACCCGTTCCAACCTGACAATTTATATTAAAATTAAGAACCAATTATCACTAACTTTGCAGCCCCCGGTGAGAAATAATCACAGAACATTCAGCCCAACACACTTGCAGCCATTAGTCACGCACGTGTTGCCACTTTAGAAATGGTTTTTGAAATGAGCATTGAATTCTGCTCTAAATAGTCTTAAAAAGGTCTTAAATTTAACTTGAAGAAACCTGTAGGAGCCATGTGTAATGTACAGTGGTGAGTGTGATAACTGTCTGTGAAAACTTTAGCAGATGGTATTTAGGCTGAATCCCAATTCACCCCTTTGCCCTCCCCCTTACCCCTACCCCTCTGTTTTGCACGTAGACATGAAGGTAGTGTTATCCCAGTTCCCAATTAGATCACACTACGAATGGAGGGGTAGGAGAAATATCCCATAATTCTGTTTGAATCATTGGCAAGATGGAGGTGAACACAGCCAAAAAGTGCAGCAGCGTGATGAAAGAAACACACAAATCTACGTGTTTTCTTCATAAACAACTCAATCATTTGAGCGACTATTTAATGCTATTTCAATGTGTTATAGATCGCATTTCTGCGGTTTATCGTTGGTAGCCATAAAAACATGACCAAAGCCCATGGAACAGAGATAGCTACAGCTACTGGCAGCATGGTGAATACTTTCAGAAACAAAGTTGTCGCATCTGTTAATAACAGCGTCGATGACTGCTGATGATATATCAGGTCGTGAAGGGTTGTCCCATTTCATAGGAGAATGTTTCAACCCCTACCCCTTTCAGCTCCATTTCAAGGGGTAGGGGTAAGGGATGGATTGGGATTGTAAGTTTCAGGGCAGTGGTAGCAGCATGAGTATACAGGACGTCCCTATAGTTTGGCAGACTTTTTCCTGTTTTCAAAGGTGAAGCAAACTTTGTTACAATGGAGGAAATTTGTCTTTTACATGTTTGTGTGAGATGTTGTACATTACTTTTGGAGGATAATTTGCTACCCAGCCAATCCAAGATCCTAAATATTTAAAATGCTGAACTGAAGGTTTTAGGAGTAAGCACTAAGGCATGTTCAGTGTCACTAGACCTGACAAAAGTTGTTTGTTTTTTTTTCTGTAGGGGGGTTTGAGGTGCTGTCAGAGATCAGGGTGAACTACTGAGTAGATGACGCAAATGTGCATTTTCAGGACTTTTTATAACCACTTTGACAGCATATATTTATTACCCTGCCCCCCCGAGGGGGAGGCAAAGGGTATTGTTTTTGGTTTGTTTTGTTTCTTTGTTTGTTAACACTAGCAGCAAAACTATTGGTTAAATTCAAACCAAACTGGGTTTGTAGATTGCCAGTGACCCAGAATAGATGTGATTACGTTTTGGGAACAGCAGGTCAAAGTTAAAATTTTTAATGAATTTTTAAAGTCTTTTGTTTTTCCCCTTTACTTACAATGGGTGAAATTTCAAAATGTCCATAGCAAGGCAAGGCAAGTTTATTTCTATAGCACATTTCAGCAACAAGGCAATTCAAGGTGCTTCACACAGGGCATTGAAATACAACAAGGGAAAAAGAAACACATTTAAAACATTTTAAAAGAAATATGTAAAAGGTGATTAAAAACAGCAAGTAAGAAAACAACACATAATACCCAAAAATATAAAAACACACACATATTAAAGTAAGAGTTGCAGTGCAGAGTTTCGAAAGAGAATATAAAATTTAAAAAGCAAAAACCCTTTTAGTCAAAGGCAGCAGTGAACAGGTGTTTAACCTTGACTTAAAAGAACTCAGACTCTCAGCAGACCTGATATTTTCTGGTAGTTTGTTCCAGATACACGGAGCATAGAAACTGAACGCTGATTCTCCATGTTTAGTTCTGACTTTTGAAACAGAGCCAACCTGCACCAGACGACCTGAGTGGTCTGGATGGTTCATACTGGAGCAGCAAAACTATTGGGTAAATTCAAACCAAATTGGGTTTATAGATTGTCAGTGACCCAGAATAGATGTCATTACATTTTGGGAAAAGTAGGTCAAAGTTCCAATTTTTTATGAATTGTTAAAATCTTTTATCCTCTCCCATTTACTTATAATTAGCAAGATTTCTAATGTCTATAAAAACATCAATTTTGTTTCAATTTACTTCAAACTGGCCACATATATAGAGGCGATTGATATGCTGACATCAGCGCAAGCATAGACATGATGACATCAGCTGGATCGATACCAAAATACAATACGTGCGAGGGGCGGGGTTTGTTGTGCCTGGAACCACTTGTTTGTTTGGTATTTGGTTTGATGAATTAGTTAACAAAAATCTCATTAAAAACGATTGTTACATGATTTTGTGTCATTGTTGTTCAGAATGCCTAAATGTAAATACTGCCTTATTTTTATGTGCTTATTTACTGTAGAGAATTTAACATGACTGGAGCTGTATCTTTCAAATTACACAGAATCAGAAAATTTGGCACTGTTTGTACCCTTTGGATGATGGTGCTCATGTGTTATGAAATTATTCTGTATTTTAAAATTCTCCTAAAATCTAGGGGTGAGGCTGAACATACATTTTCAATGTCAGGACTGATTTGCTGAGATAATAATACGTAAGTATAACATTGATTGCCAGAGTTTCCATAGAATAGCCTGTTTTAAAGCTGCAGTGCTAAATAGTTTTTTAGTATCACTGGGAATAAAACACCATAATTACCTCTCAGCGTGTTGTAATTCATGTGGTCTGAGAGAACAAGAGACTTCTGCATCTTCCTCTTGTGTGTTTTCAGGCTATAATAAAAAAAAAACCTACTTTGTGATGCCCTGATTTTGTCTAATCACAGCAGTTTGTCAGACACAGAAGATTGGAAAAGTGGCTCCACTTTTCAAAAACAGTATGAAGTGACAGCAGGTTTGTCTATATTTATATTTAATCATTTTATTTGGACGAAGAGGAGTGAGCTGTAGAGATGTATTTTCACATGTTGGTGTTTCTTTTCCCCCTTATTTGGGCTCCTGCAACTTTGACTCTTTTTTTTTTTGTAATCAACTGTTTTTATTGATTTTAAATTTCAGTTTACAAGAATAAACAAATTCAACATTACACAAAAAAACATGTACACAACACCTACATTACACACAGAACATACCCCTCTGCCCCCCTCCCTTCCCACCCTTATTACCCTCCTTGTGGGAAGCACCTTTGACTCTTGACAGTGTAGCTGCTTTTGATATCACCTACCTGCAGAGATTAGGAGATTAAAGTCAGTTATTTTTCTTCTCACTTATAGTTAATAGTTATACATGTTTCGTAGCTGGGTTTTTAAACACAAACCAATAATATATTTAACTGTTAGTAGAGATTACAATAGTTTATTGAAGATTTCATTTTATTTATTTAATTATAACTATGACTGTTATGTTTTTATTATTATTGTTATTATTGTTGTTGTTGTTGTTATTGTTGTTATTATTTCCTGTCTTCCTCAGGTGGGATGGTGATTGTTAAATTAACTATGTACTTGCAGCTTAATAATATAAGTAAAATCAGGAGGTTTACATTTTGTAATGCATGATTTAGGGAAAAGGAGTGGGATTATATAAGTGTCTACTCCTTCCAACTCCTTTTTGGATATACATAAAAGTAAAATTATATTTGTATCATACATACAACATTATATATTTGTATTGTAGTATACATTTATTTTTTTGGTTGTCTTATGTTGATCATTTGCTTTAGTCATTTGGTTTTGTTGGTAGTTGCATTATGTTTTTTATATACAGTTGCGGAAAAAATTATTACACCATCTTGTTTTCTTCAGTTTGTTCATTTTAATGCCTGGTACAACTAAAGGTGCATTTGTTTGGACAAATATAATGACAAAAACAAAAATAGCTCATAAGAGTTTAATTTCAGAGCTGATACCTATTCATTTTCCATGGTTTTCTTGATAATAACCAAAATCACTTCAGTTCTTTCATCAGTATCTATGGCATTGTACTGATGAAAACAGTGCTTTCAAGCATTCCATGTTTTCTTTTCTGTCTTTTTTAGTCACATGATACACACAGGAGTTAGTACTTGATTGCATAACCATTGTTTCTGATGACTTTTGATGGTCTAATAATTTTTTCCCTGACTGTATATATTCAAAACTTGTGTAAAAAGTTTGATATCCTGAAATGAGAAGTGTAGTAATTAAAAATAGTAAAACAATTTTTCCCATTTCCACTTAAAAAAAAAACTAAACTAAAAATTCATATACAAGCTATACATATGCATGTTCATTAATATGCATTCTCCCTTAATAAATAAATATATAAATAAATAATAAAATGCAAAAAAAAAACAAAAAAACAAAAACAGAGTATTGTTAGTTCAGACAGGTCACAAAGTCAAGCTCCGCCCACTGTACCAGTATATCACTGATAGAAGCTACAGATACAGATGAACTTCACTGATTGCCAAGGGGAAATTCACTTTTTTAATCAGCTCAATAGAAAGAAAGACAGACAGAAAAATGGAACTCATACCACCCCACATCAGCTTCTGGCTCCTCCTTCTGGCTTCTTCACGTGTAATTGACAGATCTCATCCAGGATGCCATATTTTTAACTGCTTAGTGTATTTCAATCGCTGCACTTCCACAAGCATCTTTGCGTCCAGTTCCACCTCAGCTCCACCTGTCCATGCTGTGTCTGATGTCATCCATGTCATGTTGTCGATACTGATGTCTGCTCTGTTGTGGTCCCTATGGGGGTGTGTTCATTCACATGGAAGGCCAGGAAGGTCAAACCACCAAACACAGCCCTGAAGTAAAGATGAATATCCGCCTATATCCACATAAACCCACACTACCACGGCATGTTGACACAGAAAATTACAATTAAAAATCCTTGTTTTAAATGTAGATGTATAGTCTATGTAGCTGAGTTCTGCAAACTGTGCTACTGTGGCACTTTCTCTTAAAATACATGTATCAGAGATGTCTTTTTGCGGCATTTGTCCAAACCATCACAGCATGTTTTGGCATTAAGTATACAATAGAACCTTGCAATACGAGTTTAATTCGTTCCATGACCAGCTCGTTTTGCAATTTATTCATTTTATAAATCAATTTTAGGCAAAATTAATCCATTCCAGCCCCCTAAAAACCAACCCCAAATTCCTTTTTTAAGGGTTTTTAGAACAGAAAAAGTGCAGATAGAAAGAAAATAATTAAAAAACATAATAAAACAGAATGCAAGAGAAATAAACTGGTTTTATCAACTTATTAACTGGTTTTATTAATTTACTTACCTTAAATTATTGTATGCTTGCCATACTTACAGGTGTATTATCCTATTATTTTACCTTACTTTTACTTACTGTACATATTATGTCTTTCATATATCTTTTATTCTGTTTTATAACTTCTTACCTTGTGTCTCCAATGTCGGTTGTCTGTTGGGATGGGTCAGTGTGTTTTTACTGCTGCCGTAACCAAATAATTTCCTGCAGAGGATCAGTAAAGTTTCTATCCATCCATCCATCGGGGTCATATTTTATCTAAACCGACTTTTATTAGTCTTTGGTACATTTATTTGTGTATTTGGACGCTAATAGTTCATAAAGTTTGAATTTGAACCCTCCAGGTTCACCAAAAATAGCTTTCAGGTACATGTTTTAAAATGCATAATTCCATTTAAATATACATATATATATATATATATATATATATATATATATATATATATATATATATATATATCTCACTACTTTAAAGATGAGACAATCTGAAAAAACACCCTGAATTTTCTGAAGGAAGTTTTTAGCTTACCGACCGATATGCCATAAGCTATTGTCATCATGCGGAGGCGTCTGTCATCATCTGTCGTCGTTATAAAACTTTCAATCGTCGTCTTCTCCGAAACTATAATTCCAATTGACTTCAAACTTGGTATACAGCTTCTTTATGATGATGTCAACACAAGGTATTGAAATTATTTCGATCCGGATCTGATTATGGATTTGGTGTGACTTTGAATAATTTTCCCATTATAAGAGATAGGAAGTGGATTGATACAATAAATCAGTAAGTATCAATGATATCAAGTTGGAATTTGAATTTTTTACAGATCTGATTGGAATATGACCAAAACATGGTAGCCATATGCTGATTCGCTTGGCACCATTAAACTGGATTCGATTTTGTTGTTTTGAGGTATCCAAATTCTTACATGTCTGCATGTTACAGAGGCACGTGTTTGATTGTTTACAAATTACATCATTCAGGTCACGTTATTGTCAACAACCAATTGCCAACTGTACTTCCTTTGGGCATGCGCGGTGTGATCCTTCGCACATGTTATTTGTTTAGAAATAACCTTGTTCACGTGATCAGAAGAGGATTCCCGGTGACGTCATCGCTCAGTCGTCATCGCTATTTCTGTAATATAATAAATACACATAACTGGGTGATAATAAGTGGCATCTGGATACATTTCCCAAAGTTTTTAATTTGGCCGGTATGCTACAGGGTCATTGGTCCTATTTTTCCTTATTGCTTGAGGAGGTTTTAGCTTTTTTAGAAAAAGAGTAAATGCCAATGGAGTAAATTTTGTTGCAGAGATTTTTCAAAAGAGCACTAAAATATGGTTAACAGTTTAACAGGAAGTGTGCAGTGATGAAGAGACCAAATTATTCCATGTTGTCTCCTACAGCAATTAAGAGAAAAAAGCCAAGTGAAAAACAGCAACAGATTGTTCTACTTCCTCTACTCTGTTTATTAGTGTGTAGTTTAGTCTACAGCGCCACCTCATGACAGCATTACATGGCCTAGTTTATTTGCTCCAAACCATTTTATGCAAATGTCCATAATTTGCATTTTCAAAAGTTTACTTGAAACTCTGCGGTGACACTTTATGAAACCACGGCTAATATTTACATCAGTAAACAGTTTTACAAGATGGATATTATGTGATAATGGTTTAATTTTTTGTAAAACGGTGAACTTCATGCCCCTCTGTCTCTTGCACAAATTTTTTTAGAATCCATCAGCTTTAATAGGTCGGGGCGTTTTGATCACACTAGTTGTTTATTAGGATTATTATAAACTTTGTACTCTGTGTGCAAGAACCCCAGGAGGGCAGTGTTTAAGGACATGAAACCGACTCATCTGATACATCAGTAAGTTGATTTGTTGTGAAGAACCTGCTGAACCCGACAGCCTGTAGTTTGGAGGAACTTTGTGCTTGTGTAATGTGGTGGAAAATTTACTTTTTATATTTACTTTTTATATTTTATACTGTTAGTACATCTTCTTTTAATGCTGAGTCATTGTTCATATCATATGATTATGTGTGATGTTTACCACTCTGTCACACCCCCGACCCAGGAACGGAGTTCTTGCCTTGAGTTAAAACCCAAACACCTAAATGTCTGGATGTGCAGATAGGTGATGGTGCCTGTATGCTAGATATGATTTAAACAAGGTTAGGGGTAAGAGGTCAATATGACCTCTTCCCCCCGGAATGGGAAGGGCTGGTATGGAGTAGTACGATTTACATATGGGGATGCCATCTGGGTGTCACCATTGGGCGGGCTGGATTTGGTTCTATATAATCTTTAGTTTTTCTCCTGTTTAATCAGACTTCACTTACTGAGTTTCTCTGTGATTGACTTCTCAATAAATGCATTTATTTTAGCTAACTGTCTCTCCTCCTTTGTGTGTGGTTATCAGTTGAACATTTCCACAACAGTAACCAAGGGTACCTCTTTTTGATCATCATCAGTCCTGCTTTATAGTGTTGTAAAAGTTCTGCAGAAAAGCCTATTTTTGCCTATTTTTCTTCACAATTACATCTTAATTTTGCTCTCTGTCCATTTTAGGATATCCAGCAACAGCAGCAGACTGTGAAGGAACCTTACGGACTCAGTTTGGCTCAATTTCCTGATGACAAGGACCTGCTCATTTATGAAAGGTAATAGACACAGATAGATGTATGAAGAATTTGATATTAGGCCTTTTTTTTTAACCATAAAGACCCAAACATCCACCACTGACCAAATCTATCTACTGATCTAAAGTGTTTAATACCTGTTGATCCACTAATCCTTATCAATAAATGTAAATAACTGGTGTAAAATACAGTTTATCATATTTTCGCGGTCATCAGATATGACCCATTTGGACGTTCAGAGGCTCCGTAGTTACCGTGGAAACACTGTCATCTTTTACAACATAGATTCACGAGTAAAACCCATGGAGTTGGATCAATGACATTGAATGGACGCACTGGGTTTATGTTCATTAATGATAGATTTTACCTAAAAAAAGTCACACTTTCTTCAGTTTTCTCTGTTTCTGATATAATAACCCTCAATTTTCATCTGACCTTTAATGAACATATGCATGATCAGTAAATTAAATACAGGGTAATAGGTGATTTTCACTTAAAAATGCAATATACAAAGGATAATATTATAATAAATGGTAACAAGTCATGCCAGGCACAACAAACCCCGCCCCTCGCATGTATTGTAGCTTATTTTGGCATCAATCCAGCTGATGTCTATGCATGTACTGATGTCAGCATATCAATTGCCTCTATATATGTGGCAAGTTTGAAGTAAATTGAAACAAAATTGATGTTTTTATAGGCATTTGAAATTTTGGCCATTATAAGTAAATGGGAGAAGAGAAAAGATTTTAAAAATTCATTAAAAAATTTTAACTTTGACCTACTTTTCCCAAAATGTAATTGCATCTATTTTGGGTCACTGGCAATCTATAGACCCAATTTTGGTGTGAATTCAACCAATAGTTTTGCTGCTAGAGTGTTAACAGAGAAACAAAGCAAACCAAAAACAATACCCCTTGCCTCCCCTTCAGGGGACGGGGTAATAAGTCACTTATGACAGATTAAAAATAGAGAAAAATGCATTTGGGAACTGCTACAAGAGAGCCACTGGGTCTTTATGGGTTAATATAAGGACACTTGAGTTTGGGCTGTAATAAACTAGTATCTACAATGTGTTATTATTCTACATGAAACACGAAAACTTAACCCATAAAGATCCAAACATCCACCACCAACCAAAACCATCTACTGATCTAAACTGTTTAATACATGTTGACCCACTAATTCTATCAATACATGTAAATAATTGGTGTAAAATACGGTTTGTCGTCTTTTCATGGTCATCAGATATGACCCATTTGGACGTTACCGTGGAAACACCGTCATCTTCTACAACACTGATTCACCAGTAAAACCTTTGGAATTTTGTAAATGACAGTGGATGGAGACACTTGTTTTTATCTTCAGTTAATGATATATTTGCTGAAAAAGTCACTTGTTGTCTTGTTCAGGGATGTTTTGACACGTGGTTAGGAATCAAACTACCGATCCTCCTTTTGATACAACATCCTTCACTACCTAAGCTATAACCGGTCAACATCAGTCATATCAATCTATATATTGTTCGTTTTCAGAGAAAGATATTTTCAAGCAATAAACAGTGTTGACGTTGAAAAAAGGCTGAAAAAATCTTGCACTACCCACGTTTTCCGCTGTATTTGTACAGTAAGTAGTAATTGAGGTGTAAGGGTTTCAAAGTACGTATGTCTTGTATTCTTAGTACATTTTCTTGTCTACCAAGGTGAGTGACTCGCTGTTTGTTTTTCTTCTTGAGTTCCCAGTATACGCTATTACTCCCATGTTTTTCTGTGTCACGTTGAAGCAAGCGCCTGTAAATTGAAGAATTCCAGTCTTATTTTCCAACTTCCTGTGCCTGCTTAACTGGCATTGAGGAAAATGATGTCTAGTTTTTGTAATTTTCAATGCACCCAGTGCCCAAGACATAGGGGAGGAACAAGCACTCAGTGTCAGCAGCCCCCTCAGGGTGATATGGATGATTTTTGCGAAAGGAACATTGTCAACTGTACCCTGCTGTGCATCACACTTGTGACCTCACTGCTCTTTGTCCACCTCTACCTTCTTTCACCCCAGAGTTTAGTTTTTTTTCTGTCCATTTTATTTCAGTCTGTCCTTGCTCTCACTAAAGAAACTGAACACAACTGTCTGTTCTTTGGAGCAGATATCTTTGGTATCCTATTATGTATTAAACTGAGCTTTTAACAGCCTTTTACTGACCTTTCTCAACCCTCTGAGGACAAACCAGTACCAGAATATTATTTCTGGTGCCATGTTGTTAGGCAGGTTTTTGCAGCAACATTCTGCGTTTTTTTTGTTTTGTTTTTATCCATGCTTGTTTTAGACTCAGATTTAACTTTATTGTCATTCAATCAATGGTACATGATAGAACGAAATATAGCTACCCAGGTCTCAGCTTGGTAGCATAGAATATAAAAATATAAAATTAAATGTATATGTTTTCTTTTTTCTCTTAATAGTGGGTGTAAAGGGATAATGATTAATTATGGTTCATTCATAGAAGTTGTTCTGGCTTAGATAAAAATTTGATAAAGAATTGTTCTTAATATAATATATAATAAGACAACTTCCTATTACCTTTCAACAATAACACCTGGAAACATTATACATGCCAGATATTGCTATGTGTGTACGAA
This sequence comes from Sphaeramia orbicularis, assembly GCF_902148855.1. NCBI lineage: Eukaryota > Metazoa > Chordata > Actinopteri > Kurtiformes > Apogonidae > Sphaeramia > Sphaeramia orbicularis. The sequence goes on along the minus strand of NC_043979.1, from coordinate 41,413,736 downwards.
AAATCCATTAAAAAGATTAATAAAAAAAAAAAACCAAAACCTAAAAATAAAATGTATAAAAAGTAAATAGTGTAGAATAAAATCTGCCATAAAAACAGTGTATTTAGCAGTATCATGTATAATTTTATATGTAATATTAAAGCTCCAGAGTGATCTGGACGTTCAGTGGCTCTGTAGTTACCATGGAAACACTGTCATCTCCTACAACATTGATTCACCAGTAAAACCCATGGAGTTGGATCAATGACAGTGGATGGACACACTGGGTTTATGTTCAGTTAATGGTAGATTTTACAGTTTTTTTTTCTATTTTCATTTAATAACATTTGACTTTAATCTGAGCTTTTATGAACATCTATATGACCCGTGAATTAACCATAGGAAAATAGATGATTTTCACTGGAAAAAATGCAAAATTCAGAGGCTAATATTATAATAAATGGTGATAAATCACTTAGGAATGGTTAAATAGAGAGAAAATTCATTTGGGAACTGTCTTAAGAGTTACACTGGGTCCTTATGGCTCCAACACACATCCTTTTCTGACATTTTTCTTTTAGAGAAAATTATTTTGTAGTTCACGTAGCACCAGGTTCAAGTTTAAGATCCAAAATAAGAGGTATCACAGTGCTATTTTTGACAGTGGACCACAGATAATATCCCTTTTACTAAAAAGCCCAGAACGGATGAAACAAACTCTGGCTGTAATTAGTCTGTGACGCACACTGACATTAGACACTGAGGGTATATCCATTACACACCTGGGCTTTTTATTTGAAGGGTCTGCCTTCGGTCATATCCTTTACCCACTGTAATGTATAATGTAGATACACTATAGATATAAATGACTCATTCTAAGGTATTGAAAACACCCTTATATTGTTCATTATATTCAGGTCCAGGTTCTCCACAGACTGCACTACTCAAAATCAAAGCTTCACACACGTTTCCAGATGCCTCCTTTCATTATGATAAATGCTCTATAGCAGTGTTTTTCAACCTTGGGGTCTGGACCCATGTGGGGTCGCCTGGAATTCAAATGGAGTCGCCTGAAATTTCTAGTAATTGATTAAAAAAAAAAAAAAAACGTTACTAATAAAAAAAAAAATATATATATATATATGGTGATCTGAGAGAGACAATCCCAATACATAAAAGACATGACAAACTCCGAAGCTGAAACTGAAGCACCGCAGTACTGTTTATCTTTCAAATGTTCACTGCGGTTGGTTTAAGATGCAGCCTCCTGTTATGTGTATATTTATACATGAATCCACCTGTAAACACGTGGTTTTGATATCAGATCTGTAAATTAAATGTTGTGGTTGGTTGTATTATGCTTTTTCATATGTTGGACACTAAACATTTATTCATCCATTCAAAAAATATATACAAATGAAAATATAAATATGAATACTTTATTCCATTTTTGTGATTAAAACCTCTTAAATATCACACACTGGACTTTAAACTTACTGTCAGAAATAGGGGTGTAAGAAAATATCGGTTCTGCAATATATCGCGATATTTCATTTCATGATTCTGTATCGATATTAAAAGGTACTGTATCGATATTTTTTAGGTATTTTTTCAAATGCAGATATGGCAGAGGTTCATTTTTTTTGTTTATATTTTATTTCTTATTATTTTACACTGTTTTATTAGATAATGGTTATTTGACTCATCCGAAAAGTCCTTTTTTCTGTCTGAGAGGCAGATGGTAGTTCATTCGGAAACAAGGAGAAGTAGAAAAATGTTGTGATATAGCATTAGATCCTGTTGTGATCAAATAAAAATGTGTTTAGTATTTGTACATATTTCTGGTGTAATTCAATTCTTCCAGGAAATAATCTTAAAAAATAAAAAGAAACCAAAAAAAATGCTTTTTTAACAGTATCGTGATATATCGTGATATATTGTGATCCTAGTATTGTGATTTGTATCGTATCACCAGATTCTTGCCAATACACAGCTCTGGTCAGAAATGTTTATTCTAAATTGTATTAAAATAACTAATAAATATTCAATGTTGTAAGTTATTACTCTTTTTTAATGTACTTTTGCAGTTTTTAAAATGTTGTTGCAAAGGTTGAGTGCTGTTTAAAATGCACCTTTCTGCCATTTCGTCATTTAGGTTTGAGCTGGCCGACCCAGTTTTCAGGAGAGACTGAGGCAGAGAGATTGGCTTAAATAAAATCCAAATTGTGGTGAAGAATGTTGTTCATATTCTCTTGCTGTTGTGCCACATAATGAGAATGAGACTGCATTCATTATTGAGGGTGAATGTTGGAAAGGCTCCAAAGATGTTAGCGGCAACTAAAGCACTGCTAATCAATGCATTAATATTAAAAATCATAAGCAAGAGCCAGAGGGGAACTCTCAACCCTTGCTTATTATTGTGTCTTTGTGAAAGAAAAATTACCAATTGGGAAATTTAAGATTCGATGATGATGTGCTTTGAACATCAGAGATCTCAACAGACATGCTTAGCTCATGACTAACTCTCTCTATTTACGGATAGATAATAAGAACATCAAACTGAAAAGGTGTGTATGCTTTAATGTGTTGTGTACTGTTTCTGCAGGTTTGCACATCTGGGCCAGAGCCAACACAGAGTGGAGAAAACTGAAAACATAAAGCTGGCACACATCATTAGTTTGTGAGTAATGTGATTAATCAGTGATCTTGGTATTTATGTACTCATTTGTTTGTCTGTTGTGGCTTTTCCATTGGACATCTGTGCAAAACTTTACCGATATTTAATAAGTGTCGAGAAAACAGAAGTGCGTGATGTCAGTTTTTCCATTAAATCATAAATCCGATTTGTTTATTTATTATCACAAGATGACACGAGAAGTCATTCCATAAACATGGCAACGAAATATAAATATTACGTTGATTACCTCCACCAAGGAATGGTAGAGGTTATGTTTTCATCAGGGTTTGTTTGTTTGTCTGTTTGTCTGTTTGTTTGTTTGTTTGTTAGCAAGATAACTCAAAAAGTTACGGAAGGATTTTGATGAAATTTTTAAGAAATGTTGATACTAGCACTTAAAGCTGCGTATAACATTCGTCACCAGTTTTTCATCAAATCTATAAAACTCGATTCATAGCCTAAGTATCACAAATCCGTAAGTTTTTCCGTGATTACGCACCTGAATCTCTTCCCTCATGGTGAACAATTTCGAAGTGTACTCCACCAGAAAAAGTCCATATGTCTACAAACAGAGCCGGTAGGTCACTCGGACATTTTCAGAAATTTGTTGCGACGTGCGCTGTAGGAGGCGGAGCTCCATGCAGCTGCTTTCGCTTGGTTGACATGTTTGTTGTTGCTGCTCCTGTGGCTGCGTGGAGCTCCGCCTCCCACACTGCACGTCGCGACAGATATCTGAAAATGCCAGTCTTTCTGTTTTTGTATTGCTGTCTGTCTCTGTATCTGTCTCTCTCATATCCATTCCTATGGCTTTATCTTACTGTATCTCTATTTGTCTCTGTCTTTCTCCCAATCTGTCACTGTCTGTCTCTCATATCTATCCATATGTCTTTCTTCTTCCGTCTCCTTGTCTGTCTGTCTGTCTTTTTATCTGACTGTCTGTCTCTCATATCCATCCATGTCTTCTTCTGTCTCTCTTTCTCCTTTTCTATCTGTCTCTCTACCTGTCTGTCTCTCATATCTATTCATCTGTCTCTCTCTGTCTATCTGTCTGTCTCTCATATCCATCCATATGTCTTTCTTCTTCTGTCTCCTTGTCTGTCTGTCTGTCTTTTTATCTGACTGTCTGTCTCTCATATCCATCCATGTCTTCTTCTGTCTCTCTTTCTCCTTTTCTATCTGTCTCTCTACCTGTCTGTCTCTCATATCTATTCATCTGTCTCTCTCTGTCTATCTGTCTGTCTCTCATATCCATCCATATGTCTTTCTTCTTCTGTCTCCTTGTCTGTCTGTCTGTCTCTCATATCCATCCATATGTCTTTCTTCTTCTGTCTCCTTGTCTGTCTGTCTGTCTCTCATATCCATCCATATGTCTTTCTTCTTCTGTCTCATTGTCTGTCTGTCTGTCTGTCTCTCATATCCATCCATGTCTTTCTTCCTCTGTCTCCTTGTCCCTCCATCTTTCTGTCTGTCTCTCTTTTCCATCCATATCTTTCTTCTTCTATCTCCTTGTCTGTCCGTCCGTCTGTCTGTCTCTCATATCCATCCATATGTCTTTCTACTTCTGTCTCCTTGTCCGTCCGTCTTTCTGTCTGTCTGTCTCTCTTTTCCATCTATATGTCTTTCTTCTTCTATCTCCTTGTCTGTCTGTCTGTCTGTCTCTCATATCCATCCATATTGTGTCACCTTGTCTGTCTTTCTGTCTGTCTCTCTCATATCCATCCATATTGTGTCTCCTTGTCTGTCTGTCCCTGTCTCTCTCATATCCATGTTGTGTCTCCTTGCCTGTCTGTCTTTCTATCTGTCTCTGTCTGTCTCTCCTATCCATCCATATGTATTTCTTCTGTCTCCCTGTCTGTCTGTCTGTCTCTCCTATCCATCCATATGTCTGTATCTGTCTCTCTGTCCGTCCTCACGTGTACATCTGGTCATTACAGTACAGTATTGGTTTGTATTTAGAACATGACCATGACCCTCTCAGACACCACTCAACATTTCCCGAGGTCTTCGGATGACTAAACAAGGTTACTTTGACTAAGTGCTCTCCGGGGATGTTTTTAGACATGCTCGGTTTAATCTTCATCTCTCATAACCAATCACTTTTTTTTTTTTCTTTACTTTTTCTTGGTCCATCTATTTTTCACCAGGTCTTTTCCCCTTCCCTTCTGCTGTCTGTGTCCATGACCTGCTGGGTCACAGCTCGAGTGTTTATTCCTCAGACATACTCAAAATTCAGCCACACGTGGAATGGCAATGTGCAGCGGTTCCCCTTTTCGCCTTCTTCGATCTTTTATTTTCCGGTTCCCCTTTATTCACACACAAACACCTCATCAGGAATCTCGCTATGTGTTCTTCTCTTCATTCCTCTTCTCACTCATGCCTGCACTGTAAATGCTGATGTCGCAACACCACCACGGCTCAAATCGCACAGGCTTTCGCTGTTTTCCTGAAATCACATCAGCGTCAATATATGGTTAGGAATAAACAGAAGATGCAGCCTCCTGTTATGTGTATATTTATGCATGAATCCACCTATAAACACATAGTTTTGATATCAGATCTGTAAATTGAATGTCAGCCACTTCCACATTTTGATGCAGTGAGTAAGAAACATGACAAGCAGTATGAGGAAATATTCATTTTTATTACTTTATGTGGGTGCTTCTATGAAACTGGTCCCTAAAAACAGGACGTGGGGGCTAAAAATTCAAACCAAACATACACTAATGTTATGAAGTAAGTTTAGAAGCACTTTGGGTCTGTTTTAAAGATAAATACTTACTGAGATAAAAGAGAAAGTATTTTTCAGATGAAACACATTTTTATATTATTTTACATTATTTTTAATACAAAAATCTGTATGTAACATGGTCAAAAGGACACGAAAATTACACGCTACTATTTTTTTTTTTTAACTATGTCTTTATTCTTTCGCAGGTACATTTTGGGAATCAAACTAATTATGCAAGGCAGAGAGTTTTACAAAATGACCACTGTTGCAAAATCAGTCACGATTTATTAGTGTTTAAATGGGCAGGTTCCACATGTAACGCCAATGGACACAATGGGTTACACCAGTGTTTTTCAGCCTTGGGGTCGGGACCCTACGTGGGGTCACCTGGAATTCAAATGGAGTCACTTGAAATTTCTAGTAATTAATTAAAAAAAAAAAACCTTACTGATTAAAAAATATATGGTGAGTTAACAGAGACAATCACAATACATATAAGACATGATAAACTGAAGCTGAAACTGAAGCGCTGTGGTACTGTTTATCTTTCAAATGTTCATTGTGGTTGGTTTCAGATGCTGCAGCTCTTTCATAATTCATAGTTTGAGTTATTGTTTGTTCAGTATTCATTGTCAGCCTTGTAAATCCAAGCTGGACTGACTGTACATATCCTGACCAAGGAAAATCAAATTCTCACTTTGTGCAGTAATCTACACCTGGCTTTTCTGCCTCCGTCCATAATAATATACATCATATAGACTAAATGTCCTCTAAAATTAACATTTATTTGCAAAATGTATTGTGTATTTATTTGTGTTGCCTTCAAGGATTTATGTGTGTATGTACTTATCTATTTATTTACTTTTGTGGTATGTTAATATGGTTATGTATGTACCGTATTTTCCGAACTATAGAGCGCACCTGACTATAAGCCACACCTGAATATAAGCCGCACCCACCAAATTTTAAAAGAAAAAAATATTCCTACATATATAGGCCCCACCTGACTATAAGCCACAGGTGTCCACGTTGTAACATGAGATATTTACACAGAAAGATGGTAAACAGAAAGATTATTTAAATTTTATTTACATACCTTAACTGCTTTTTTCCAAACAGTGCTCGTAACATGGCAGTAAAATGGCAGAAACACGGCTGGTTAAAAAACCCAGAAAAGTCACTGATCGCTATCTCCATCTTCCTCCTGTGCATTGACACCACTGAAGTTGTCTTCTTCAGCGTTGGAGTTGAACAGCCTCAGAAAGGCTCCGTCACACACCTTCTCAGTCTCTCTTCTGTTGTCGCTCTCAATGGCACTTCCGTGCTGCAGCTCTGTTTCCTTCTTGGACAGACACATCGATTGCTTTTTAACTTAAAAGCTGCATCATATGCATTTCTTCGTGTGTTTTCCATGATGAGGGTTTGTGCATGACATGCAAAATGATTGTTAAAATTAAGCTTAAAACTTCTCTTCTTCACATCACCTCTTCCACCTGTCTGTCTTGCTTTTGCGCTTCCTGCTAGAGCGCCCCCTGGAGGCCGTTAGCTCGTATAAATCTATACATGAGCCGCATCATTGTATAAGCCGCAGGGTTCAAAGTGTGAGACAAAAGTAGCAGCTTATAGTCCAGAAAATACGGTATGTGTATGTGAGGATGATAAGTGAGGTTAATTACTCACAAAAGATCCAAGGGACTTGATTTTTCATATATGATGCTGATAGCAAGCTAAAGGATAGAATGTTGTATGGAGAAGGGATGGGATTAATTAAGTTTTATTTTAATCATGAAAATCACAATAGGTGATTATTTCGAGGCACTTCGCAAATTCAAATGAGGGTCTTATAAGACGTTATGGACAGGAAACACAACAAACCCCCCAGGAGCAAATCCAAGGGGACAGTAGGGAGTTAAAACAGCTTTTACAGATGGAAAAACATCAGACGGAGCTGGGGCGGCCATCTGCCTCTGCCGGATGGGGTTAAAAAAGAACAAAGAACATCCTACCTTATGCACATGGAGACAGAAAAAAAGTACATGTGACTTCTCCGTAACAATGAAACAAAAAGAGAATTATGTGAAGTGTGAAGTAGTGATTTGAACTGATTTATTCATCTATTCATCCTCCATCTGTAGAGGAATAGTTCAGTAGTCTCTCACTGAGCGCCTTCTAGTTTATAAATGCTACTCAGTGAATTATGCATTCATGTAGCCCAGCTGGACATCATATACTGTAAAGATGATCCAGCTGGGTTGGACATCATCTTTTTTTCCCCATCTCCTTATATATTTCCTCCTTCTTTCCTTTGACTCAGTCATTAGTCCATCCCTTCATCATCACGGTCCTCTTGTCAGGTCCATAGGTTCCTGCAGGTGAGCCCGTTGTGCAACAGTGCTGTTATAAGACACTGTTACCGAACATGTTTTCACTCATCCAGGCCCTTTTAGTTGTTTGTCATTTCCGCACCTTTCTGTATGTTCTGTACAGTGATGGTTTTTTTCCCCCATATAATCAGCGTGAAAAGTGGACCCTCGAGCGGACTTTGGGATATATTTTGATTAGGATTAGGGATGAGCGCAGCAGAGGGGCAGCTCAGGTTGGACGTTTTGGGGACAAAGTGAGAGAGTCCAGATGGAGGTGGTTGGGACATGTGCAGAGGAGGGATAGTGGATATGTCAGTAGGAGGAGGAGGATGATGTTCAATAGCAGAGGAAGGAGACAGGCAGATGGAAGGAAGTGATCTGATGAGGAGACACACAAAGAGGAGGAGGAGGAGGAGTACAAGTTGTAGGAATAGTAGTAATTACACTAATAGTAGTAGTTATAGTGTAGTAGTACTAGTTGTAGTTATAGTAGTAAGGACGCAAGCTCCTTTAGATTTAGTCTTTTTGCAGCTTTAAGAAAAGTGTTTTAAGTGTTTAAAATAATTAACTGGTGGTAGTAGTATATGTTTTTAGTCTGGTTTATATGTTTTAGTCTGGTTTCTATATTTTAATCTGCTTTAAATGTTTTGGCTTGGTTTATATGTTTTAATCTGTTTAATATGTTTTAGTCTGGTTTATATGTTTTAGTCTGGTTTATATGTTTTGGTCTGGTTTATATGTTTTGGTCTGGTTTATATATTTTAGTCTGGTTTATATGTTTTGGTCTGTTTTATATATTTGAGTCTGGTTTATGTGTTTTAGTCTGGTTTATATGTTTTAGTCTGGTTTAAATGGTTTAGTCTGGTTTAAATGTTTTGGTCTGGTTTATATGTTTTTGTCTGGTTTATATGTTTTAGTCTGTTTTATATATTTTAGTCTGGTTTATGTGTTTTTGTCCGGTTTATATATTTTAGTCTGGTTTATGTGTTTTAGTCTGCTTTAAATGTTTTTGTCTGTTTTATATATTTTAGTCTGGTTTAAATACTTTGGTCTGGTTTATATGTTTTAGTCAGTTTTATAGGTTTTTGTCTGGTTTATATATTTTAGTCTGGTTTTAAATTTTTTGTCTGCTTTAAATGTTTTTGTCTGGTTTAAATGCTTTGGTCTGGTTTATATGTTTTAGTCTGGTTTATATGTTCTAGTCAGTTTTATATGTTTTAGTCTGTTTTATATATTTTAGTCTGGTTTATGTGTTAGTTCGGTTTATATGTTTTACTCTGGTTTAAAGGTTTTAGTCTGGTTTATATATTTTAGTCTGGTTTATATGTTTTAGTCCGGTTTATATGTTTTAGTCTGGTTTAAAGGTTTTAGTCTGGTTTATATATTTTAGTCTGGTTCATGTGTTTTAGTCCGGTTTATATGTTTTAGTCTGGTTTAAAGGTTTTAGTCTGGTTTATATATTTTAGTCTGGTTCATGTGTTTTAGTCCGGTTTATATGTTTTAGTTTGGTTTAAAGGTTTTAGTCTGGTTTATATATTTTAGTCTGGTGTATATGCTTTAATCTGTTTTATGTTTTTTTGTTTTTTGTGTGGAATCTGGTTTGTGCCTACAGTTGATCATTTCCTCACATATTTCTTGTTAGTTTTCTTTTAATCTGTTCTTTATTCTCATTGTAAGAACCTTTTTATGAACTCAGTCATGGACAAAGAACATCTGAAATGCAGCCAAGTGTCGGAGTATCCTCTCACTACAGTCTGAGTCGATGACCTGACAAGCACACACTTGATAATCTACCCTCCAGATGATCAGACATGATCCTGGATCCAGCTTTGAAAAAAACACCACCACTTCCATTGAGTGTTCTGTTTCCATTAACAGGCCGCTTAATGAATGACCTGGCTGGTTACTATTTATGTATTTTTATCATATTTTGTCCCTATTTATTGATGGTGGTGTCTCATCTTTCATTGCTAATATTTTTAATCACATTGGTTTTTAATTCGTGCCATGTTTTTACATATTTTGGGATGGATTTATGCTTGTGCAGTAGTTTTTTTTAATTTATCTATTGGTGCTGTATACTGTCCAATGCTTCAGTATGTCATGTCATAGCATAGTTGGTGTTATTTACTGCTGTCATGTGTCTGCACTGTCATTTATTGTTATGTGTCTGCTTGTTTGTACTGTGTTTTCTGTATGGCGTTGCAGCCCCCTTGCACCATTTCCCACAACAAATTCCCCCCCAAGGACAATAAAATATCTTTTCTTATCTTTCCTGATTTTCATCCAACAGATCAATATTTTTTTGTAAACTCACATCCTTTTTTTTAATATGATTTTATTTAAACTTTTTCAATCCACAAAATCAAGACATATACTCTTAATGAGTACAAACAAACCAAAACAATCACAAAATCAACTTGAGACAAACAAACAAAAAAGACGGCCAACCCCCCCCCCCCCCCCCCCCCCAAAAAAAAACACAAAACAAAAAAATAAATAAATAAATAAATAAATATATATACACACACAAAAATATATATATACACACACAAAATAACAACCTAAATCAACCCCCACCCACACACATGCTCAACCTCAAAATCCTCTTACCTGGATTTTTTTTTTCCTTTTACATTATTGATTTTTCTAACACTTTTCCCCATATAATTTCAAATTGAGTTAATTTGTTCTTTTCTTTGGCTATTGCCTTGTCTATGTTCAAATAATAACTCAACTCTAGTTTCCAGTGTGACAATGAAGGCACGTAGTTAGATTTCCAGTGCTCAAATATCAGTTTTTTCAATACAATTGATGAAAAAAATATAATCCTCCTATGTGGATACTTCACTGTATCTTGTAATGTTTCTTGAAATACACAAAGTGATGAATCAAAATTAAATTTCAAACCTGACACTTCGGACAACCATTCCCAAAATGCATGTGTACTCACATCCTTTGACCCTTTTATTTATTAGATTGTCAATTTTGTTTTCATTCCCTCTTCTGTCTCCACCTGAATATGCCCAACTCGCATAACATAACCATAAATAATCACACATATACACACGCGCATACACTCAAACGCACTTGTAAATAGACCTCTGTTTGCACCCGTCTTTGTTTTGCTTAATGTCTATGAATTATAAACTCTTTTTGATCTGTTTGTTTTTGTTACCCGTCACAATATTTCTCTAGCACTAAAAAAAAAACAAAAAAACATCCATCTTATCTTTCCAGATTTTCATCCAACAGATCAATATTTTTTCTATTCTTTAGTGGATTTTATTGTACTAAACTTCATCTTCTACATGACTTGTAACAATGAATTCCTCTCCAAATCTGTGACTAAAACATACCGTACATATCTGTGTTTGTCGCCTCTGTCACAGAGAGCCTGTGTCCTGCCTCCCAGAGGACAGCGTCTACTCCATGTTACCTCCGCAGGTCGACTCCGACAGCCGCGATGTGTTCGAGAGCCATGTGATGACCGGCCGAGGTCAAGTGAGGCCACTTTGCAGAGAGGACATGTTAATGTACCGGGAGTACGTCAAGAACAGATACATGTGAGGTGCAGACGACACCAACTGGACTCTTGTTACTCAACACTGTGCTTCATTCCACAAAATCTTTTAACAATAATTGAACAATAGAATCTTTGGTACATGTCAGGGGTTGAACTCAAGTTAATGGTGTATTTTAACATGTTTACGCATCACCCACATGGTACTTTTCATTTGCCATTTCCTATTTGTTCTGTTTTAGCATTTTAAAGAAAAATGCTTTTAGTCTTAAATATTTCAGAACTTGAATGTTTGAAATGATTAAAATAATGCAAAGATTGTTTGAGACCATTCCTTTACTTATATGTTTAACCCATAAAGACCCAGAGCTACTTTTGTGCCAGTTCCCAAATGAATTTTTCTCTTTATTTTAACCTTTCTTAAGTGATTTATCACCATTTATTTTAATATTATGCTCTATATTTTGTTCTTTTTTGTGATAATCATGTATTTTCCTATATTTAATTGACTGATCATGTAGATGTTCATAAAAGCTCAGATTAAAGTTGAGGGTTATTATATCAAAACAGAGAAAACTGAAGAAAAAGTGACTTTTTTAGCAAAGTATATCAGTAACTAAACATAAAACAAGAATCTCCATCCAGTGTCATTGATCCAACTCCATGGGTTTTACTGATGAATCAATGTTGTAGAAGATGATGGTGTTTCCGTGGTAACTACAGAGCCTCTGAACATCCAAATGGGTCATATCTGATGACCATGAAAAGATGACAAACTGTATTTTACACCAATTATTTACAGTTTAGATCAGTAGATGGTTTGTGTCACCGGTGGCTTTTTGGGTCTTTATGGGTAAGATATATACTTAAAATGAACTAAAAAGACATGACATTGATAGAATTTAACAATTGTGCCAGAAAAAGCTTTTTTTTGTCTAGTATTCTTTTCACACAATCATTCAGCTCATTATTCTGTACAGTAAATTTAAATTAAACATGTATTTATTAACAGAGTGTGATTTATTGGGTTTCTGTTGCTGCCAGGCAGGTTTCTACAGTATTTTTTTTTTATCTATATTGATTGATATAAGTAGTATACACTGTAGTTTACAACACTGATATGAGCTGTTTTTGGTAGACTGTTATATCATTTATATACAGTACTGTGCAAAAGACTTTAGCCACCTTTAGCTTAGTTGTTTTTTGCAAAATGAAATGAACAAACATATTTATATCTCAGTCTCTTCCAGGAAATATGTGTGAAGACAAAAAAAAACTGAACTACATGGTTGATGACAAGAAGCAATACAAACAATTTGAAACATCTAACACATGTAGAATGAAACCTGATGAAACCAGAAAATTAATGCAATTAGTCTCATATTGTCTGAAAACAAAGAAGCAAACAAGTAAACAAACCCTTTAATAACAGCGATCTCTCCGGCGCTACATTTTGAACTTTACAGCATTCAAATGACTGTAACTCCTGAAACGTTTGCACTAGCAGAAATAACCACAAAAAAAAAGGAATCCATAATATGGATACTGAATATTCAAGACCAAAAAGCATGTTTGAGCAGATGTAAGATTAGTGAAAGTGTATTTCAGCAATCTCAAAAAGTTTTGTTATGGACATTTACAGATGTTTCTGATTATAAATATGCTAAAAACTTGAAGTCTGTTTTTCTTTTTTTCTTTTTTACTAAAACACTGTTTTGAGCATTTATTCTTTACAAAAATGATAATTAATGGACAGATATTGAAAGTTATGTTCTTCCTGAAAACAAAGGTGCAAAAGAATTGGCAAAAAAAAAAAAATTTGCAAACTTTTGCTCATACAAATATACAAGACATTTTACATACATAAACATATCTTAATAAACATAAAAAAAAAAAAAATAATAATAATAATAAATAAATAAACATATCTAATCAAACATCCCCATATGGCATATATGGAAAAAAAAAAAGGATATCTGCAGTAGATATTGATTACAATTAGTCAAAAATGAAAGATGAATGACAATATAAAGAGACAAAAAACAAAAAAAAGCATACATATAGATGACCACTTCTGAATGCTTATTGCATTAAAAGGTTAATCATGGGACTCCATCTCTTTGTGAATAGCTTTTCTGACACTTTTATTGCAAAGAAAACATGACAACACCTAGACAGTCGGTTATAATGGCAGGGTTAAAAGGGTTAAAGACATGTGAAGGGTGGTCACACTAAATCAGTGTTTTTCAATCCTGACCAAGGAAAATAAAATTCTCACTTTGTGCAATAATCTCAACATGGCTTTTCTGCCTCCGTCCATAATAATACTCATTATATAGACTAAATGTCATCTAAAATTTATGTTTATTTGCAACATTCATTCATTCATTTTCTGAACCCGCTTTATCCTCACTTCGGTCACGGGGGTCGCTTGGAGCCTATCCCAGCTACATAGGGGCGAAGGCGGGGTACACCCTGGACAAGTCGCCAGTTCATCACAGGGCTGAACATATAGAGACAAACAATCACTCTCACATTCACACCTATGGGCAATTTAGATTAACCAATTTCACCTATTAGTGCATGTCTTTGGATGGTGGGAGGAAGCCGGAGTACCCGGAGAGAACCCACGCAGACACAGGGAGAACATACAAACTCCACACAGAAAGGTCCCACCCCCGTCGACTGGTGTTGGAATCGAACCCAGGACCTTCTTGCTGTGAGGCACGAGTGCTAACCACTGCACCACCGTGTCGCCCTTATTTGCAACATAGTATAGCAAACTATGACATGATCAAAAACAAATTAATTTTTGCAAAAAAAAAGAAGTCTCCGTTTTGAATGACTGGGGTCGCCAGAAATTTATGATGTTAAAATGGGGTCTTGAGCCAAAAAAGGTTGGGAACCACTGCACGGAATACTACCACTTTGGTTTAGAAAGCAGTTTTTTCACTATTGGAGGAGTATTTTTGAAATGCTAACTAATATACTAGGAGTTACGATCCCCCTTGACCCTTTAACCGTACTGTTCGGTATCGTTCCTGGAAGGCCGCAGTTACCCGCAGGAGGACTCAAGGTGGTCGCCTTCAGTACTCTTTTGGCACGCCACCTTATTCTTACAAGGTGGAAGGAACCTGCCCCACCCTCTGTTGGACACTGGGTCAGAGAGGTGATCTCCAACCTTAAACTCGAAAAAATCCAATATACATTACGTGGATCTGAGCAGAAGTTTCATAAAGTGTGGAAATCTTTTTTAATCTTCTTTGACAATCCTATGATGCATGTACAAGGCCCTTAACAAGTCAAGATGTATTTGTATGTAACACTTTGATATGTGACTTTATTTATATTTACAGTGCCATATTGTATATGCATATAGATCTGGTGACAGCAAGGGGTTTGGGAGGGTTAAGTGTTTTTTTTTTTTTTTTTTTCCCTCCAATTTATTTATTTATTTATTTATTTATTTATTTATGTTTGAATACCTGTGTGTATTCTGTATTTGAAATTTAATCAATATATCTAAAGACAGAAAGCAGTTTTTTCCAGAAACCTTAGTTTTTATTGCTATATGTAGTTCACATATATCCAGATTTACATGTATCTTGTTAACAGAGTGTTAATATTGGGTTTCTGTTGCTACCAGACAGGTTTCCACGCTGTATTTTTTCTTCTGTTGTCTTTCATCTGTCGCACATGCTCAATTGACATGTGTTCCTTTCATTAAGACTCTGTAATTGTTCTTCATCTGTCCTGCTCAGTTGTGCTCAGTTGATCTCTCTGTCATTCACCTATTATGCATCCCATTTACTTTTGTTCCATCTATCACACTTTCTCATTTCTCTCTCTAATGCACTGTCACTCTTTTCACACTCAGCTTTCCACCACAGGTGTCACGAAATGTGAAATGTGATGAAGACCGCCTCCCCTGTAATGCATGCGGCGCTCAGTCGACATACTCGCTGACCACTGGCCCCTGTGTCTCTGCCTCGTGAGCACGAGGAAGGCAGGAGCAGAGGAGTGGTGCGTCTGCATGTGATGAAAAAAATCACACCAGAATTAAAGAAAGAACAGCCTTATTTTTACCCTGCGGAAAGGCAGAAAATGCATGTTATGAGCATCTTCTTGTGTGTGTTTGAACCCTGCTGCACCGTCATAATGGGAGCGCCAGGAGATATAAGGAGTACATTGTACACTTCCTATATAAGTGAATAATCACCCATCTCCTCTTGGGTGAATAGAGCCTCTCAGCTGACCCACAAAATGGAGGAGAGTCTTGGTAACACTCTGCTTTTATCAAATCATTCTGTATAATTACACAAAATCCATGTATGCTTAATCTGCTTTACTGTTACACATTATTGCATATCCTCCTGAGACCCAGTAAAAGTAAAAGTTTGGGCATTTTTTATATTAACCTATAAAGACCCAAACAGACCAAAAGCATCTACTGATCTAAACTGTTTTAATACCTGTTGATCCACTAATCCTGTCAATCCATGTAAAGAACTGGTGTAAAATACAGTTTGTCGTCTTTTCATGGTCATCACATATGACCCATGTGGACATTCAGAGGCTCTGTAGTTACCATGGAGAAACAGTCATCTTCTACAACATTGATTCACCAGTAAAACCCATGGAGTTGGATCAATGACAGTGGATAGGGACACTTGTTTTATGTTTAATTAAGGATAGATTTTACTGAAAAAGTCACTTTTCCTTCAGTTTTCTCTGTTTTTGATATAATAACCATCAACCAGTTTTCAGTTTAACCCATAAACACCCAGTGCTACTTTTGTGGCAGTTCCCAAATGAATTTTCTCTATTTCTACCTTTCTTAACTGATTTATCACCCATTTTTTTCATAATATGTAAAATACAGTTTGTCGCCTTTTCATGGTCATTAGATATGATCCGGGCGACATGGTGGTGCAGTGGTTAGCACTCGTGCCTCACAGCAAGAAGGTCCTGGGTTCGATTCCAACACCAGTCGATGGGGGGTGGGACCTTTCTGTGTGGAGTTTGCATGTTCTCCCCGTGTCTGCGTGGGTTCTCTCCAGGTACTCCGGCTTCCTCCCACCATCCAAAGACATGCACTGATAGGTTAATTGGTTAATCTAAATTGCCCATAGGTGTGAATGTGAGAGTGATTGTCTCTATATTTCAGCTCTACGATAAACTGGCGACTTGTCCAGGGTGTACCCGCCTTCGCCCCTATGTAGCTGGGATAGGCTCCAAGCGACCCCCGTGACCCTAGTGAGGATAAAGTGGGTTCAGAAAATGAATGAATGAATAGATATGATCCATTTGGACATTCAAAGGCTCCGTTGTTACCATGGAAACACCGTCATCTTCTACAACATTGATTCACCAGTAGTGGAAACGTGGCATAAGTGTTAGACTGAGCTACCAACAGCCACTATTGAGGACTTGCAGCTGACATCACTGGGAATGTGATTGTTGTTTACACAGCCATATTGGTGGGCACGCTATCTGGATCCAGAAAGTCAGAATTGTTGCTTTATATCGTGTTTTTCTTTGGACTCGTGTTTGTGTGTTTTTGTATTTGCGAGTATGTCTGCTTTTGATAAAGGCACCATAGATGACTTTCAATGTTTACTAACAACAGTGATGCGCAGGCAACTCAGAGTACCAGGAGTACCAGCTACCAGCCAGCTCACATCAGCCGCGTACACCTCCAGGCCCTGCCCCGGAACTCGTGAACAAGCCGATATGTTAGCTCTAAAACGGTCCGTTAACTGTCTCTGTCCAAAAGCCGAACCCATCTTCTCTTTCACGGCCGCATAATTTGACTTGACCGCATGGGGAAGGCTGTCCCATAGTAATAATAATAATGGATTAGATTTTATATAGTGCTTTTCTAGACACCCAAAGCGCTTTACATTATTGATCCATTATTCATTCGTTCTCACATTCTCCCATTCTGGCTGAACTAGTAAAATAATAACAGAATAACCTAGAAATGATGACAACTCCACATTTTTGTCTGTGTTTTAGTGAAAAAAAAATCCATTAAATTATGAAAATACTTACTTTTATAAAGTATCCAAACAAAAAAGATGTGAATAACCTGAAAAAAATGAAATTAATTATAAAGAACAGACGCATTCTGTACCTGTGGAGAGGGAAGAGGGCCAGCTCCAGCTCTGTTTTCATTCCTTTAACTCCCTTAGTTCTATCCATGGGTTCAATGCAGAGGTTTACTGGTGTTTTAGTCTGTGCTCAATCACTGTCCTGTTTAGTTTCCTTCTTTTTTCTTTCTGCCAGTCCAGCTCCAGTTCCAGTGTCCACCATTACAATTAAATAAATCCAAGATAGGGATGCACCGATACCACTTTTTTCCAGACAGAGTACGAGTACTTACATTTGAGTACTTGCCGATACCGAGTACTGATATGAGTACTTAATAATCCCGTTCCAGTTCTTAGTTCCTTTTGTAAATGTGCTTTATTGTCGTCATTAGTCTGACTGGAACAAAGTGCTGCTACTGACATTTAATGTGTTGGAATGAGTGTTTCTCAATCCACCAGGGGGCGCTGCTCTGAATTAACCATACTGGACAAATACCACGAAGAAGAGTAAAGTTTTTTGAGAAGAAGAAGAAAGTCAGAAATAACAAACATGGAGACGACAGAGGTAACACTAATGTGATACTAATATTGCAGCGTTTTCACTGGTAAGGTTTAACAGCTTAGCTTCAGCAGGTAGAGAAATGAGCCATAAATTTCGTTTTCACTTCTGTTGGCGGCGGTCCGCACCGCTCTGTACACCTGCTGGTATTCTCATTCTGTTTACGCATCCGCGAGCACCTGGAAAACGGATGGAATGTACGCAGAGGACGGACAGAACGCTGCATCTGTATCTTTCTGTGTCTTTAACGTTACTTACAGTCAGCGTTACTTTTATCACCGTCATTTATTTTGAAAAATCTCCACACTCTTCACACTCCCCACACGTTATTCCACCTCCTCGTACCTGCTGCATGTCCGCATGTGAATGTCCGTAAGTGGTATCGGTGCATTTGTATTAGATATCTTTTACGAATACGAGTATACACACTGAGTATCGTAGCCGATGCCGATACTGGTATTGGTATCGGAGCATCCCTAATCCAAGAAATCCCTTTCTTTCCTCACTCGTTCAGCTTACTTTTCACTTCTAAACTCTGCCAGTCGGTGTGTTGTTGTCATAGTGATATAAGTCTGCCGTAAAGCAGTCCAGTCATGTCCGACCCGATCAGGGACGCTGGAAATAGCATTTGGAAATAACCTATTTTGGTGCTGATAATCTCATTTTAAATTGCAGGCTACAATCAGGCATATATATAAAAATGAAACTTTTTCAAGATCACACAGAAAGTCTGTGCAGCACCTTTAATTTAATTCAGATAAATCATGTCCTTCTCTCAACTACCAATATCGATCCTAGTCTTTTAAACAAGTATTTTCTTTAGTCAATCCTGAGCTCTATGTTTTTGAATAATAGTTAATTTGTACATCTTTTTAAAAGTTTTAATTGTTTTAGACTGTTTTAATTGATCTTCGAGGCCGTTCCATAGATTAACCCCTCTGACAAATACATCTACTTTTTTTATTTGTAAATATACTGTTTGTCCCAGATCCTGCTCGATCCAGACCCCAGGTTATGAACCATGTCTCTATAATATTTGGGTTACATAAATAAATGTCGCAGAATTTCCTAGAGAAAGCTTTTTTTTTTTCTTACTGAAAACTTTGATTCTTTGTCGTAAAATACCATCCTGATTTGTATTATTTCCACTCTATGAGTTTCCACTCCGCTTACGACTGTGTGAGTCTTTGTCACATCATTTCTAATAATGAAATTCTAGTTTAGACATAAAAGAAAAGTACATGTGTGCGACTCGCTGTCACAGAAGTATCTGCAAAAATCGAGGTCGCGGTGACATTAGCGGCGAAGCGTCTGCGGCAGGTCAGACACATTTATCAGGTTATGTGAACGGTCCTTTTGTCAAGTCTTTTTTTATTAGTATTCCACTGATTTCACTGTGTAGGAGTGACAGTGTATGTAAAGTGTGTAAGTGAGTGAATGCAACTACTACCTCTGGAAAAACTAGGTCAAGTGTGTGAGGAAGTTGAGGTGGAACACATTTGCAGTGAATGTGTCTTCAGTGGTATTGTCTCCTGGTTTTCCTTCCACGCCTCCTCTCACTTCCGCTCCCTCCTGCTTTTGTTCTCTACAGCTGAGCGGTGTGGGTTATCTTCTTCTCAACCTGTTGAACTCCACTATCGTTTACCTCCATCTGCCGTACTGTGCTTTTTCAGTCTCTGCCTCATTAAAGGTCCTTTCTCAGAGTCATTAGAGACATTCAGCTGTTTTATTCGTCTGCTGTTTGTGGACAAACAAATGAAAGTATGTGCACACGTTTGGAAATGACAGCTCTGCTGGTGGAGGGTGGACACAGGTGAGGGTTCCAAGGTACAGCAGTTCTGCTCCTGCTTCTGCTTCCTCTCCTCCTTCTTCTCATCCTTCTCCTCATCCTCCTCCTTCTTCTTCTCCTCCTCCTTCTTCTCATCCTCCTCTTCCTTCTACTTCCTCTCCTTCTCTTCCTCCTACTTTTTCTCCTCCTACTCCTCCTCCTTCTTCCGCTCCTCCTTGTCCTCCTCCTTCTTCTCATCCTCCTCATCCTCCTCATCCTCCTCCTTCTTCTTCCTCTCCTTCTCTTCCTCCTTCTTTTTCTCCTCCTCCTCCTTCTTCTCCTCCTCCTCCTCCTTGTCCTCCTCCTCCTTCTTCCTTCTTCCTCTCCTCCTTGTCCTCCTCCTTCTTCTTCCTCTTCTTCTCCTCCTCCTCCCTCTTCTTCCTTCTTCCTCTCCTCCTCCTCCTTCCTCTCCTCCTCCTATTCCTTCTTTTTCTCCTCCTCATCCTGCTCCTCCTCCTTGTTCCTCTCCCCCTTGTCCTCCTCCTTCTCCTCCTCCTCCTTGTCCTCCTCCTCCTTCTTCTCATCCTCATCCTCCTCCTTCTTCTTCCTCTCCTCTTGTCCTCCTCCTTCTTCTCCTCCTCCTTCTTCTTCTCATCCTCCTCCTCCTCCTCCTTCTTCTCCTTCTTCTCTTCCTCCTCCTCCTTCTTCCTCTCCTCCTTGTCCTTATCCTTCTTCTCCTCCTCCTCCTTCTTCTTCCTCTCCTCCTTGTCCTCCTTCTCCTCCTCCTCCTTCTTCTTCCTCTCCTCCTTGTCCTCCTCCTCCTTCTCTTCCTCCTCCTTCTTCCTCTCCTCCTTGTCCTCCTCCTCCTTCTTCCTCTCGTCCTTGTCCTCCTCCTTCTACTCCTCCTCCTCCTTCTCCTCTTCATCCCTCTCCTTCTTCTCTTCCTCCTCCTCCTTTTTCCTCTCCTCCTTGTCCTCCTCCTCCTCCTCCTCCTTCTTCCTCTCCTTGTTGTCTTCCGTCCTGTTCTCTTCCTCCTCCTCCTCCTCCTCCTCCTCCTTCTTCTTCTTTTCCTCCTTGTTCTTCCTCTCCTCCTTCTTCTTCTCCTCAGTTTTTTTCCTTTTTCTTCTTCTTTTTTTTTTTTAATATAATGATCCTTGTTTTTTTATTATGTTCCTAATGGCAGGTGTCTCCTTACACAGACGTCTCTCAGCTCATGCTTATGAATGAGTAAATGCATCCAGCCGCTGATATTTTTGCCCAGTCTGTTCCTGGTAATCCACACAAAAATAGAAGTCAGATTGAATGTTTATATGTGGTGTCAGCCGTGTAGTGCTTCTGTTTTGGTGGAAAATCAATTATTTTTTGTTTGTTGTTCCACACAAACAAATTGAAAACAATTTTGGGATGTATTTTGGTGCTGTGTTTCATTATAAATATCCCACAGATGAGTTACTATAGCACTTCATGTGACCTCTTAGCTTATGAATGAAGACATCCCCCCTCTCCAGGCTCCGTCCAATAACAGGTTGAACTAAAGCAGTTGCCTGGAAACCAATACTGGCTTGTGGCTACTGTGCTGTGATTGTTTCTGTGTCATCCCTCATCTCTAAACATTTAATTTATCATTTCCTGACATTTAATGTTTTCAGTTCCATTGTGGATTACACAATTCGGCTGGAAAACATGTACAAACATTGCTGCGTCACCTTAAAATTCTGTAGACCTGTTGAGCAGTTACGACTCATAAGGTTATATTTGGGTGTTTGCAAACCAGTCTCAGTACACATTCAGTCCTGCGTAAAAAGTCTTAGTCCAACATTATCATTATGTTTGTTGGTTTAGTAAAGTTATAACCACAAATACAGTTGTGGGAAAAAATATCAGACCACCCCTTGTTTTCTTTAATTTCTTGTTCATTTTAATGCCTGGTACAACTAAAGGTACATTTGTTTGGACAAATACAATGATAACAACAAAAACAGCTCATAAGAGTTTAATTTAAGAGCTGATATCTATCCATTTTCTATGGTTTTTGTGATAACAACTAAAATCACTTAAAGAAGTGATATTTTGCTTTTTTTAAAAAATGGAATTATGCATTTTAAAACATGTCCCTGTGGTCTACATAAACTGTAAATACTCTGCTTGGGTCGGAATTCTTCATTAATTCAACTCCACATGTCCATCTTCAACCTTATTTCTGAGTAATGACACCAGAAAGGTTGTCTTGAGCGCTGGCCCTTTAAATGCAAATGAGCCACTTCACAACCCGCCCCCTCCAGGTTGTTTACCGTGCTTTCTTTTGTTCGTTAATACAACCAACAACTGAACATTTTAGGTAATTGGCTCGAAGTTTGGACATATTCTAAATTTTACTACAACCGCTGCTGCTGATAAACCATTATGTCGTACTCGGAGAAATGTTCATCGGAAGTCTTGACCTTGTATGATTCAGATTCAGAAAACAAAAAAATGTTGTGACGTAACTATTTATAAAACGTAACAAATTAAGCAGGAATTAACCCTTTCATGCATTAATTATGAGAACCTTAGTTAAGATTTTTTTCTTGAGTGTTTTTATTCCTCCATAGGCATGAAAAAAAACAATGTGATCAAGGTTTTTTTCCATGCATTTAATTTTTGAAGTAAAGAAACGTGTTTAAAACCCAGTATCAGACAGTGATATGAAAACAATGAAATAAAATAAAATCTGATGTTTTCTCACATTTTAACATATTCTAATGCTAGTTATTACTCTTTTCATGGAGATAAAATGCAAAAAAAAAACAAACATTTTTTTCCAACAGATAACAATTGATTTTCACTCAAATATGTTAGTGCAGATCAGGTTTATCTAGAGCAGTACAGTTACAGTAATGGTCTGAATGTCAGTGTATTATTATGGGATGGTGCGTAAGTGTCCATTGTGTTGGCTGATATGGAACTAAAACAACAAAACCCATGAATATACAAGAGAACAGGTGGAGAAGAACTGTCCACTGGAGTGACCACTGTGCATGAAAGGGTTAAAATGAGTTGTAGAAATCCACTTGATTTTTGCCAAAAAGTTCAAATTCAAACTTTATGTACTATTAGGGTCCAAATACACAAATAAATGAACCAAAGACTAATAAAAGTGGGTTTAGCAAAATATGATCCCTTTAAGACTCATAACAGAAGATTATATTTAGGTATTTGTAAACCAATCTCAGTACATTTATACTATGCATTCAGTCCTGTGTAAAAGTCTTAGTCCTACATTATGTTTATTGAATTAGTAAAGTTATAACCACACATATGCATTTCTCTGTCTCTGTATTAAGATCTAATCTGGATATATGTGAAGTACAGTCGTGGGAAAAAATATTAAACCACCCTTGTTTTCTTCAATTTCTTGTTCATTTTAATGCCTGGTACAACTAAAGGTACATTTGTTTGGACAAATATAATGATAACATCAAAAATAGCTCATAGTAGTTTAATTTCAGAGCTGATATCTATGCATTTTCCATGGTTTTCTTGATAACAACCAAAATCACTTCAGTTCTTACATCAATATCTATGTCATCGTACTGACAAAAACAGTGCTTTTAGGCATTCCATGTTTTCTTTTCTGTCTGTTTTAGTCACATGATACACACAGGAGTTAGTACTGGATTGCATAACCATTGTTTTTGAT
The DNA here is from genome assembly GCF_902148855.1 of Sphaeramia orbicularis. NCBI lineage: Eukaryota > Metazoa > Chordata > Actinopteri > Kurtiformes > Apogonidae > Sphaeramia > Sphaeramia orbicularis. Next base: position 41,390,368 of record NC_043979.1, on the reverse strand, counting down.
GACTTTTGATGGTCTAATAATTTTTTCCGCGATTGAATGTACAGCAGGAAAAACAAAAGTTTCAGGGAAAAACAGCTTCTTTGAACCAAAGTACTTTATAGATGTCTTAAACCCTTTTGTTCTGACAATAAGGGATTTATTGTGTTAATTTTCTGATATTTTACAGCAACTTTCATTCAATTCATGATGTTTTTAATTGTATTGCTTCTTGTCATGGGGTCAGGGGTCACATTAAATAGTGACGTTAACCTTTAAAACCCATTTAGTTTGGTTTTTTCATGTCTTTTAAGACTGTGCATATATTTCCTTAACCTTTTTCTGGGGTAAGTGACTATTTTTGGTAATTTCCACATGCATTACAAGACAGTGACAGCAACAGTTACAGTTACAGTGAGTCAACAGTCTCAGGTCCAATGTGGTCTACAGCAGGGGTGTCAAACTCATTTTAGTTCAGGGGCCACATTCAGCCCAAATTGATCTCAAGTGGGCCAGACCAGTAAAACAATAGCATAATAACTTGTAAATAATGACAACTCCCAATTTTTCTCTCTGTTTTAGTGCAATCAAAATTAAATTATGAAAATATGTACATTTACAAACTATCCAAACAAAAATTATGTGAATAACCTGAAAAAAACAGATTTCTTGAGAAAAATAAGTGCAATTTTAACAATATTACACCTCAACTTACCATTTATACATGCATATTATGGATTGCATTTACAAAGCAACAAAATATTTAATAACAGGAAGTATAATGTTAAAATTTTACTTCCGAAATTTCAGGTTTTTCAGATTTTATTGTTAAAGGACAGTTTGTAAATGTTAATATTTTCATAATTTAGTGTAAGTTTTTACGCTAAAACAAAGAGAAAAATATGGAGTTATCATTATTTATAGGTGTAATGTAAAATTATGTTTTTCACAATAAACTAAGAAAATTTGGAGTCATTATTTATAGGTTATTATGCTGTTATTTTAGTTGAGATCACATTGTCCTGTATGTGGAACCTGAGCCAAAACAAGTTCAACATCCTAGATTGTTTATATCTGAAGTGTAATTTTTGCAAATTCATCCCGCGGGCCGGACTGGATCCTTTGGCAGACAAGTTTTGGCCCCCGGGCCGCATGTTTGACACCCCTGGTCTAGAGGGTCTGCAAGGTCCACCAATCCTCTAATGTTCTAAAATACATGTTCCTTTCACCTTACATGTGGTTTTCTTGTATTTTTTATATATACTTTTTTTCCCACTTATTGGTAAGGAACCAAATATGATAACTTCATTAACCTCGATTTTCTACATAACAATAAAAAATTGGGGAAAATGTCACAAAAGAAATAAAGTCTTTTCATGTCGTGCAATAACACACTAAGGTCGGAATTTTGAATTTCAGAGTATTTTTATAAGTGAACTATAACACTGGTCTACAATTTTTTAGAAATGATTTGCTTCAGAGATTAAATGTGCTAAATGTTACGTATTTTAATAAGATTAATTGGAAAATAAATGACAAAAGTGCCGGTTTGCTGATGTTTTCAAGGTATATGATTAAGTGTTATTACACATATATATTGGTTTATGTACATTTATATAATAGTTTTATAAATCTTCCACTAAATAGAACCTGTAAAGTGCATGTATTCTAATGTGCAGACAGTGTTTTGAAGTAGATCTTGTAGCTCTGAGACAAATATTCCTTTTGAGTCAAACCCATTCTCTCGTTAATTCTTGAATTTCACATTTTGACCCAACGCTGTATCTTGGAAAGTTCAGCCAACCAGCATTTTTGACTTGATTTTTCTTTATCGGTGACTCTCACGTGGTAAAATTTCATTACTTTAATTCTGGAAGCATTTTCCTTGTAGACCAGTGTAAAGGGTTAATGTTCTTGTCTTATTTGAAGAAAAGAGAAGGAAAAATAAATATGTATGCTCATTTCAACCCTGTGAAAACAAGAAACCTAGAGGTGGCTTAAGAATGTATCCTTCACATATACTTAATCTACCAAAAACAGTTCCTATTAGTGTTATAAACTACTGTATAAACCGCTTAAATCAACCAACACAGCGTAAAAATGGGCAGTAATTTACAAACTTATATGGTCAGAAACATTAACACTTTCAGATGCACTTAAAACTGGATGGGAAGAGAGTCTTAGCATTGCAATTACAGAGCAACAGTGGAATTCCGCACTGAGCCTTGTTCACTTGTCTTCGATTTGTGCTAGGCATAGATTAATTCAATGCAAGGTCATTCACAAGATTCACTACACTAACTCACGATTAGCCAAGATTTATCCTTCTGTAAGTGACGAATGTAGCCGATGCCATCTCTCTCCTGCCGATCATTCACATATGTTCTGGGCATGTCCTAACTTGGGACCATTTTGGGCAGAAATATTTAACACACTAACTGAAGCATATGGTTTTTTTGTTGCTCCTAATCCTATCTCTGCAATTTTTGGTGTTTCTCCTGCTTCAAATGTACCGAAAGCGCTGAAGCGGGCTATAGCATTTACTACACTCTTAGCCCGAAGGTTGATTTTACTTAATTGGAAGGTCTCCCATCCCCCTTCACACGTCCGGTGGGTACGTGAGGTGCTTTATAATCTTAAAGTTGAAAAGTTGAGATTTTCTCTTAGAGGCTCAATTAAATTATTTCATACCACTTGGGATCCATTTTTACGGTATTTCAATTCTTTAAATTTTCCTCAGAATATAGATGATTAAGCATCATTGAGAAAGAGGGGAAAGGAGAGGAAAGGAGGGAATGAGAAATTATATGTAGTCTTTTCCTTTCTTCTCTTATTTCTGTGTATTATACTAACTTTTTGCTTTTATGATTTGAGTTCTTTTATCATTATTTATGGTTTCCGTTTTTGATTTTCTTTTATGTTTTTCCTTTTTTTTTGTTTATTGATTTATTGATTTATTTTTTTTTTGGCCTGTGGGTTGGGTGGGTGGGAAGGGATGGGTGTTGACAGTCAGATATGTCACTCTTGATTGTGCATTGACTGCTACGAATTGATATGTCTGTCGTGTTCATTGAAAATGTTCAATAAATATAGTTGGAAAAAAAAAAGGGCATTAAGGTCTAACTTTACACGTACAGTTTCAATATCACTGTATATTTTTACCTCCGCCAAGGAGGTTATGTTTTTGCCAGGGTTTGTTTGTTTGTTTGTCTGTCTGTTTGTCTGTCCGTTAGTGTGCTACATAACTCAAAAAGTTATGGACAGATTTTGATGAAATTTTCAGGGTTTGTTGGAAATGGGATAAGGAAGAAATGATTAACTTTTGGGGGTGATCCGGAAGAAATCCTGGATTCTGGATCACTTTGAAATTTTCGTTAACATTGTGGTAAATGGGGCCAAAATTTTCGTTTCCCAATATCTCGCTTAATTATTGACCAAAACTCATGAAATTTAACTCAGGAATTGACAATGGGGTCCTCTATCACATTTCAAAGGCTGATTCGGATCTGATCCAGAAGGCGGATTTTATCTCAATTTATATAAAAAATGGGGGTGCCCTTACTTTTTGGCCTACTGTGCCTTTAATATTAAAGGTGGAAATTTCTGACAAGCGCCATCGTGTAGCTCAGTCAGTTCCGCATCGGGAGTATGCCACCGGATTTCATGTAGCTTTAATACTTAAGGAGCTAGATCCAGAAGAAAACCGCCATTATGAGAAATGTGATTTTCGTGAATAACTACTGAACTAATAAGGATATAATTATGAATCCAGTTGCTAATGGTATGTTTTCATGGTCAAGGAATCTTAAAATATAGGTAAAATAAATATGGGACTAATATTTATGGTGGAAATCACAATATGGGGGAATTGTGCAAATCTCATGCAATTTGACTCAGGGATTTACAATGGGGTGTTCTATCAAATGGCAAAGACTGATCCGGATCTGATCCAGATTGCGGATTTTATCACAATTTATATAAGTGTTCTATCAAATCGCAAAGACTGATCCGGATCTCTTTAAAAAATAAATGTACGATTTGTATCACCGATTATGTGGGGAATTTTTGCGCTTGGCGGAGGTCTGCGCTCTCCGAGTGCTTTTCTAGTTGCTCAGTATAATGCTCAAAAGAAGAGGAGAAAGGTGAACTTGAGTAAATCTATCAAAAGAGACCAAGAACAGAACATTTTTCCCTTATTAAAATCTTGAAAAAAATCAGTTGTGATTGGTAGGAGTACTGCCAGTACTATTACAAGGACTCCATGTGTCAGTTCCCCTTATAACTGATGAATATTGGTGAACAAAGTGAAGCACATATTATTATATGAGTAATAGTTTTTTCTTTTTTTTCTGTTCTGTGCCTAGAGACTGATCAGAATTATGTGTTTCTGCAGCTGGGGATAAAGTACCCACACAGAGTCTGAGGTGCTGAAGTGGGGTAGTGCATCTCCCATCTCCAAAGTTAGTTCACAGGTCTTAATTTGTTCACACTGTATGATAATTAAAGTTGCCTCCGCTCAGAGTGCATTAGCCGGTCGTTTCACTCACCATCTGCTACACCCACATGAGCACAAACTACTGTATCTAAGTTCAGGCGGGTGTTTTTCTGTCTGTATCTCTTCCTGTCAGTCAGTCTTACTTTTTCTTCTTCAGTCCCGCTATAACGTTTAACCTTTTGACTTATCGAGCACATGCATAACTAATATCCCATACATCGCAGCTTGTTTTTTGTTTTTATTTAGCAGAATTGAGTTGAGTGAAACAATATGTACTCTTTCCTGTAAAGTTTGCAGAAGTAGGTCATATGATGCAAAAAGGCTTTCATAGAGTTGCCAGTAAAAGCACACACATATTCACATATAGAGTGTATACAGGGTGAGTCAGAAAAAATGCTCTTTCCATTTAAAGAAATTGTACTGCTAAAACGGAAACACTGATTTTCCTTTTGACCATACAGTCATATTGATGTGGTTATTGAGCATGTCTGGTGATGTAGTCATAGGTTTATTGCATTGCATAAGAGAGAGAAGGTCCATTGTTTATTGGGCACTGAAATACCTGCCAACACAATGTATGCCACAGTGAACAAACTTGAAATTGACAACAATTACAGGAGTCGGGGCTTTGCTTTCACACTCAGGACATAGGCCTATATGACAGTGCCCAGGGAGTTTTCATCATGGCATCATGGCATATTTCTCCTACGGATATTTCACAGGTGACAGCAGAAACATACAACACACACATGCAGAGGAAAAAGACAAGTAGAAAAAAAACACTAGTGAGAAATAAAATATAAGAGAAAATGAGAAATTTGGTATTTATATAAATATTTATGTAAATACAGAATTAGAATCAAGCATTTTAAAAATTGAAATAGAATTTAGATATTTATGTTGTGGTTGCACATGCACATGGTGTGATATGGTGGTGGGTGGGTGGGGGTTTACTGGGAACTGCTATGTAGTCATGTGATCTAATGACTGTTTCTGTTACCGTGACTGTCTGTCCACTCTAAGGATCGGACTGGATCCAAGGGTCAAAGTATGGACAGTCTATATTATATAATAACACACTCTTACATTCAGCTGAAGCTACACACTGTAAAAAAAAACAACAAAAAAAAAAACCTTAAAAAAATAGTAATAGTCTGGCAGCTGGGGCGCCAAAAAAATACAGTTATTGACAGAAAATAACCATCTCATAAAAATACGGTAATTTTCCATAATTAAAATACAATTTTTTGCTCTAACTTTACATGGGTTTTTGCACTTTTTTTTTTTTTTTTTTTTTTTTACTTTTTAATGTTTAATAAAGAATATTTACATGTGTTAAAACAATCAAATTACCTACAAATATATATATATATATATATATATATATATATATATATATATATATATATATATATATAAATAATTTTCAGTGAGACTAAGTTGTACAATCCACTGATAAAAACTGTATTCAGACAGTTTATCAGTGCTTATACATGTTATACATTCACAAAAACACATTTATTCAACATTTTTGTTGTGAAACCTCCCGTAATTACACAAGATATTTGTCAATTAACAAACAAGTCTTGCTAAACTTACAGAACAAATTCTTCTTTTACGGTTAATTGTCAGTAATTTTATCTCGTTTTATTATTATTTTTACAGTATTAAACTTTAAATTAACAGTTTAATCTCATAAATGGAAAAGAAATATTTGTGAAGTTATGATACATTTGCAAATGTATTTTAACTGTATTTTTCTGTGAGAAAAGAAAACATTTCTTTTAAAAATTTGAAATGTTTTGGTTGTTCACAGTTACAGTTTTTTCATATTATTTTACATTTGACGTGTAAAATCACAGTCTATTTTTGTCATGCCATTGATATTTTCCTGTATCTTAAAAATACAGGAAAAATCTGTAAAAATAAACAGTGAAAATTGTGTGAAATTACAGATTTTTAAAATTTTTTTAAATTTTTATTTTTTTTACAGTGCAGGGTGAGGCTTTAAAGTACATTGTTCATTTTGGGTAACCTATGGAGTCTCTTTACTCAGGAACCAATTAGGATGTTTAACAGGCAGAACTCGACGTATACAGGACTGATCACGTGTTGGATGTAAACGGTGTTGTGGGTTTAAACAGGTGTAGACAGAAAAGAAGCTGTAGCTCATTGGTCACTGAACAAGCACCGAAACTCCAACTGTTCTGATGTGACGGAGACAAGCATAGTGGTCTCTCTCTCTCTCTCTCTCTCTCTCTCTCTCTCTCTCTCTCTCTCTCTCTCTCTCTCCCTCCCCGCCTTGACGTCACCGGGGTTTAAAGCTCCTCGTGCGCGTCTCTCGTCGGTCCCCACTCCTCTTCCTCCTCATCCTCCTCCTCACGTTCATCTGAACACCGGCCAATGCTTCACACCACTCCTGCCCTTGCTGTCTGTCCCACTCGTGGGAAGCACAACAAAATCAAGGGCTTCACTTGAGAGGGTCGAAGGAGCGAGAATAAGGGGAAAGTCTTGGCATTTTCCTTTTCCTTTTTTTTTTTTTTTCTTTTTTTTTTTTTTTTTTTAAACCTTCCTTTTGGACGCAGGGCTCTGATTTCACCGAAAATCTCAACTCATTTCATTTTGTCACGGAGGTAGGTGTACTGAACTTTTAAGACTGCCTGTTTCAGATCGTAAAATGTTTTATTTGGCTTTAAACCGAAGATAAGACATAAGTAAAAGAACGGAGCCGAAAGATTTACGAGGTTTTAAGAAAGTTATACACGCAGAACATATGTTGGGGGGGAATTATTTGCACCTTACATGGATCCACATTGTAAGATCTGTGTGAAAACTATGCGAGATTATTTAAGAAACTATTAAAGGACGCTTAGTTTGTCGGAGTGTCTGTGATTTCAGCACCACGGACAGCTCCACTTCAGCTGCACTTGGAAAAATGGAGGAAAATCCACCAAAAAAAAAACAAAACAAAAAAAACAAAAAACGTAATGGAGGTGGAAAGTTATGTTTGACATGTATGGAGAAGAAAAACAATCAACAGCTATGACTTTGATCAGAATTAGATCTGAATGCATAGGTTTTAAGTTGACTTTTATTACTTACTTTGTTGGGATTTTCTGTCCTGTGGGGATTTCAGCACCATGGACAGCTCCAGCTCAGCTGCTCATTGAAGCTCTCGAGGAAAATCCACCTAAAAATAAAAACAAGACAAAGTGTAAAGTTATGAATTGAATGTAGGAGAACTCAGTCAACAACTATGTCACCAATCTGAAAACAGCATCAGAAGTTTTAAATGTATGGAGAATTTTTTATTTGTATTTTTTTTAATTGTTGACCAATTTACTTATGAAGTCATCTTAAATTTCTGCTTTATAGCTCAAACTCACAGACTAAGATCTGCAGTTTTAGAGACAAAAACATCTGCTTTAGGGTGGATTTTCCTACAGTTTTCCTGTGACTTATGTTTCAACATATGTCTTGAGGTCATACTTCTGATTCCATATAGTTTTTTGATAAGATTTCTTTCATGCGTTTCTTAAATATCTTACAGCTGTGTATTCATATTAAATCAATACCATTATTATTGTTTTTATTATTATGGTTATTACTGTTTTTGTTATTTTCTCATCTATCATCGGTATTGGATTATATTGACCATGATGCTTCCAATAACTAACTCTGACTTGAACTGAACTGTAATTCAGTGACTAAAATGAAAAGAGCAGGTCAGTGTCAGATGAAGATGAAGTTGTGAACCTGCTTTGCTTATGATGATCATTAAAACCGTTTACTTGTTGTTCCTGCAGCACAAAGGGGAGACAGTGTGGAGCAATGAACGAGTCGCTGGTGGTGAACGACTCCTCTGCCACTCCAGCGGCCGCAGACACTTTGCCGTGGATGGAGGTGGACTCTCCAGAGCATAACGGCAGCCTGGAGTTTTCCACCGCCCCATTAGACTTTCCCATCAACCCTTGGGACATTATGCTGTGTATGTCAGGCACTGTCATTGCCTGTGAAAATGCCATAGTGGTAGCTATTATCTTCTACACACCAAGTCTGAGGACTCCCATGTTTGTGCTGATTGGGAGCCTGGCCACAGCTGACCTGCTGGCTGGCATGGGATTAATCCTGAACTTTGTGTTTCAGTATGTGATCTCATCTGAAACTATTAGTCTCATCACCGTCGGCTTCCTCGTGGCCTCCTTCACTGCATCCATCAGTAGCCTTTTAGCTATAACAGTGGACCGCTACTTCTCCCTCTACAACGCCCTGACATACTTCTCCGAGAAGACGCTGCAGTACGTACATCTGATGTTACTCGGGACGTGGGGGGTGTCTATATTCCTGGGTTTGCTGCCGGTGCTCGGGTGGAACTGTTTGCAAGAACCGGCGTCCTGCAGCATCGTCCGCCCTCTGACCCGGAGTAACGTCACGCTGCTGGCCATCTCCTTCTTCGCCATCTTTGTCCTCATGCTGACCCTGTACTTCAAGATTTGCAAGATAGTGTGCCACCACGCCCACCAGATCGCCCTACAGCAGCACTTTTTTGCCACTTCGCATTACGTCGCCACTAAGAAGGGGGTCTCCACTTTGGCTATCATCTTGGGGACGTTTGGCGCCAGCTGGCTTCCTTTCGCCATCTACTGTCTGGTCGGTGAGAGGCACTACCCCTCAGTGTACACCTACGCTACACTGCTGCCAGCCACCTACAACTCCATGATCAACCCCATCATCTACGCCTACAGAAACACAGAGATCCAGCGCTCCATCTACATGCTCCTCTGTGGCTGTTTTCAGGCCAACGGGGCTTACCGTTCCAGGTCACCAAGCGAAGTCTAAAGGTGCTAGGGGCTCTCTGTGTGCGTGTTTGTGTGTATATGTTTGTATGTAGCACTGTGACTGGGTATGTGAGGGTTTAAAAAAAAAAAAAAAAAAAAAGAGCAAAAGACAAACCGTCCTGTGACTATTGACAATCTGCTTACAGTTGACAGTGAATGCTTTACTAACTCAAAGGGGTGTGATGCTAGGAATGTGGCTCTCAAGCATACTGCATCTGCACTTTACTACGTCTTAAAACAAGCTAGGATAAGATGTTGAAAATGCTGTGAACAAGAACCTTCTGTGAAAAAGACAAAACAAACCTGTGAATGTACTTTAGAAATGGAATGGAGATTTTTGCACTTTATTCAATGTTTTTTTTGACATGCCAAAGCAGTATTGTATAGCCCTCGTGTTGAATTAAATGTCTACATTGTGAGTACGGTGTGTCATTTTCTATTTTGTATTGTACTGTCTTTGATGTACATTTTCTACAGTAGGAATAAAAGGATAAATCCCAGTTGTGGATGCATAACGTGTCTTTACTCTGTACCTTTCCTTGAAGAAGCCTTTGCGTTACATTTGAGTTGTTTTTTTTTTTGCTTCGTCTTTACCATGATCCATTCTCTTCCTTCAGAGCACAGGTGGACCTGTTTGAAGAGACTAATGGCACATTGAGAAAGCAAGTACCCTTCCCTGGAAAATAGCTTCAATTTACACTTAGACACATTTGAACGTGTACATGTGCAAGCACGTGTGCTCACTCGGTGTGTCTGCAAGTCAGGAAGACTGAATAAATGAGACAAACGTGTGGCATGTGGTGTGCTTAGCGGTTTTTATTGCTTCTCCTCTATAGTTAGCAGCTTGCCATTAGATTTCATGACAAATAAGTCTATAAATGGCACACTTCTACCCTGTTCTCATCATAACAGCTGAAACCTTTTACTGGCTACTTGTGGGGTTGTATTGATAAGATATGATGCACAATATCATGTACGTGCACGTGCAGCAAATGAAACTGGTAATTCAGAGACTCCCCTTATCTGGCTTTGTCTTATCCACAGTCATGATTCAGAACTTAAACAGATGTGACACATGGATGTATGTGTGACAGGATGAGAAGTGAGAAGATAAGGCTTTCTGCTCACCCTGTTCAGCTGTGCGAAAGCCTATAAATGAACCTGGCAGCCACATTCATAGCAGTTTTTGTGCCAGGCTGTGTAAAGAGTTTGGAGTGCCGTAGAGGAGGAGGAAACTGTTTGACACTGATCTGCAGGTGTGTTTGCATGCACAGGCAAAAGATACTATTGTTAAGTCTTATTTTAACATGGAATACAACGCATAAAAAGTGTTGGATTGGATTTAGAAAGACATTGACCTTTGATATTAAAACAAAAATACTCACTTTAAATACTCAAAATATTTCCGTTTTGTGTTCAACTTTAACCCATAAAGACCCAGCGCTACTTTTGTGTCAATTCCCAAATGATTTTTCTCTCGATTTAACCTTTCTTACATGATTCCTCACTGTTTATTATAATATTATCCTCTATATTTTGTGTTTTTTCAGTGAAAATCAGGTATTTTCCTATATTTAATTCACTCATCATGCAGATGTTCAGTAAAGGTTAGATTAAAGTTGAGGGTTATTATATCAGAAATGGAGAAAACTGAAGAAAAAGTGACTTTTTCAGTAAAATATATCATTAACTGAACATAAAACAAGTGTCTCCATCCACTGTCATAGATCCAACTCCATGGGTTTTACTGGTGAATCAATGTTGTAGAAGATGACAGTGTTTCCATGTAACTATGGAGCCTCTGAACGTCCAAATGGGTCATATCTGATGACCATGAAAAGATGAAAAACTGTATTTTACACCAATTATTTACATGTATTGATAGGATTATTGAATCATAAGTATTAAACATTTTAGATCAGTAGATGGTTTGTAACACTGGTGACTGTTTGGGTGTTTATGGGTTAAAAAGAAATAATGTTATTGATCAGTTCCCATTTTAACACAAAGAAAACCATGGTACAAATCATAACAGCTATTTTTTTCCCCCATCAGTTTTCTAATTAGAGAGAGAGGGAGGGAGAGAGGGAGGGAGAGAGGGTGGGTGGGTGGGTGGGTGGGTGGATGGATGGATGGATGGATGGATAGATAGATAGATAGATAGATAGATAGATAGATAGATAGATAGATAGATAGATAGATAGATAGATAGATAGATAGATAATGGAAAAAATGTCAGATTCAGTGATGGATAATTAACAAAATAATTACACGAGTAAAAAATTAACAAAAAAGGGGGGGGGGGGGGATGGACGAAAATGGACAAACATAAGCACCGAATTGAGTAAAGACAAAAAAACACAGCAAAATCAGTGAAAAATGAACAAAATGAGACAAAATTAATAAAAAGTGAACAAAATAGTCAAGAAAATGTATAAAGATAAACAGAAATAATTAGCTAAATGAACAAAACGAAAAAATAGATAGATTAAATTTCAGAAAATACCTGATTTTCACAAAAAAAAAAAAAAGCAAAATACAGAGGATAGTATTATAATAGTGATAAATCACTTAAGAAAATAGATACATGGACAGACAGGCAGACCTACCAGCCATTTTTCAATACTGTAGCATCTACACAGTTCAGTCTGTGTCATTGAGTACATTTTAAATACAGTTCACATGTACTGATAGTGACTGCTTCACTAGCAGAGTTATGTAAGTACCGAACATCAAATCTCAAATCATATCAACTTAAATTCCACAGACAAACTCCACATCTATTGAAAATATAGAAAATACAAACACATATCAATGCAGCGGGAGTATAGGAGGAGTATAAAGCAGGTGTCTTGTCTTGAAAATAACTGAGAATGTATCAAATCCAAATGTGAATAGATGTGTTGGTGTTATTTTTATGGACCTTTAGGGTAGATATTGATCCAGATCACTAAGCCTGACCCTGATTCTGACTTGTGTGTGCCTCGATAGGACACTTTTGGACTTCACAGGCCAATCTCGTGAACAGTAACAGTGTTCCGCAACAGTTCCCAGTAAATAACGAAATACTCATCAGTGCACTTGCTCCTTATGGAGGCCATTAACTGTAAAAATGTCCAGTTTGAAAGATGTGAGTCAGTTTGAGGTTGATCACGAAGTGGGGGAAAGGTGACGGCTGCTGAAGGCCACTAATGGATAGCACACAGAGTCTGGTCAGTGTGAAAGCAGGAAATGTTTGTTCATCTTGTTTTTTTCTCCGCCTTAACAGATGTTGCTTTCGGTCACCCGTCCAAAGTGGGAAACCACTTGTTTGTACACGGGACTAATAAAGTCAATTTGCTACAAATAACCACAGCCTTTACCAAACCCTAAAGCAGGGGTCTCAAACTCATTTCCTTTCAGGGGCCACATTCAGCCCAATTTGATCTCAAGTGGGCTGGACCAGAAAAATAATAGTGTAATAACCTATAAATAATGACAACTCCAATTTTTTTTTCTCTGTTTCAGTGCAAAACAACACCATTTAATTATAATACTTACTTTTATAAACTATCCAAACAAAAAAGATGTGAATAACCTGAAAAAAATGAAATTTCTTAAGAAAAATAAATGCAATTTTAACAATATTTTGCCTCAGCTTATCATTTCTACATGTGCATTATGGATTGGATCTACAAAGACACTAAACACTTAGTAACAGGCAGAAAATTGTTAAAATTGTGCTTAATTTTCTTTAGACATTTCAGGTTGTTCATATTTGTTCAGGTTATTCACATTTTATTGTTACAGGATACTTTGTAAATGTAAACATTTTCATAATTTAATGTTTTTTTTGCACTAAAACAAAGAAAAAACATTAAAGTTGTCATTATTTATAGGTATGATGTAATATTATTTTTTTCACGTCAAACCGTGAAGAAAATATGGAATCATTTGTTTTTGTAGGTTATTATTTTACTTGAGATCAAATTGGTCTGTATGTGGAAAATGAGATCGACAGCCTTGACTGTAGAAGTTTTGCCCTTTGCAGATTCATCCCATGGGCCGGATTGGAACCTTCGGCGGGCCACATTTAGCCCCTGGGCCAAATGTTTGAGACCCCTGTCCTAAAGCATTAATTGAATATATGAGAGTTCAATTACTAACATATTTAACTGTTTTATTTTAAGTGTGTGATTTGTAGAACATTTGTACGTTTCCTTGGAGTCTTGATTAAAAATTTGAGCTGGAAGAGCCACATCCACTTTGTTCGTAAGAAAACAGCAAAGTCTGCCGGCATTATTGGTAAAATTAGTAGATTCCTTCATCAGAAGTAGTTGCTTTTCCATTGGACATCTGCGCAAAACTTTACTGATATTTACTAAATGTCAAAAAAACAGAAGTGCGTAATGTCGGTTTTTCCATTAAATCACTAATGCGACGATTTATTTATTTATTATCACGAGATGAGACGAGAAGTCATTCCATAAACATGGCGACGAATGTAAATATGGTGTTGATTTACAGATATATTCATTATTATTATATTTACCCCTCAGTCTCGTACTAAATTAAAAAATGATTGGGTTTCCTGGTGTGCTCACACATACCATAATATGTTTCTTCTTCTTCTTCGCTTGTTGTAACATCTGTCAACATCCAGTTTTTTAATTCACTTGACTCTAGTTGTGAAAAAAGATCTTTCCATTGCATTTTTTCGTGATATACCATTTGCGCTACGCCCAAAAAACCACCTCTTGCCAGCGCAAAAACTTTTAATCAAAAAATGAGACTATTGCCAAAATTTTCATTTTTCCATTCGGTAAACTTTTATGCCCAAGTTATATTTGTTCAATTTGAGGGTCAATGGAAAAGCGACTACTATCTCCTAACTCTTTATTATAGCTTAATTTATCCATATCTCATATATTGCAATACAATTTGGGGAGCGACTTATCCTACCCACCTTCATTAACTTTATATGCTGTAAAAAAATTCTGCAGGATGGCTACATTTAGTGACTCAGCCGCTCAGTCAGCCCCTCTTTTCAAACAGCTCAATATTAGGGGTTGGAATCTTTTACTATCTCACAATTTGAAACGATTCGATTCCGATTTTTGGGGCTAGAATTCAATTCAAAATCAATTTTCCATTCAAAACGATTTGATTCATAATGATTTCTGCTTCAATCTATAGGTGTGTAAAAGATCTTCATGATCTACTTCAGTTTAGCCGCTAATCGGTAACCCTAACCACTAATCGCGCTAGCTGCTAATTGCTAACCCTAAACCTAACCCTAGCCGCTAACCACACTAGCCGTTAATAGCGCTAATCCCTGACTCTAACTGCTAATAGCGCTAGCCACTAATTGCGCTAATGGCGTGAGACTGCTGGTGGATTTGTTTTATTTTTTTTAAATTGATTTTGGGACATTTTAAATAGATTCTGAATTGTAGTAAATGTGAATCTCGATTTTTATATGAATCAACAAACATATTCTAAGGCTAATTATTATTCTTTTCATGGAGATAATATGCAAAATAAATAAATAAATAAACTTTTTTTTTTCTAACAATTAATTTACATAGAAACATGTTACTGCAGATCAGGTTTATCAAGAACAGCAAGGTTACAGTAATGGTATGAATTGCAGTGTATGGGATGATGGATAAGCGTCCATTGTGTTGGCTGATATGGAACTAAAACAACAAAAATCATGAATATTCAAGAGAACAGCTTTGAGTAACTGTCCACTGGAGTGACCACTATGCGTGAAAGGGTTAAATAAATAAATGAATAAATAAAACATGGAATAAATACATGTAGTGTCCCATTTGAGAGTTGGTAGTTGAAAAGACCTTGGCAGCTCCTGATAAAACACACGACAGCGTATCTCCTCTCTTTTCCAGTAACCCCCTGTATTACTGACATTCGCCCAAACCATCCAATAGACCCTTCAAATCCATTGCGCACTCCAAAGCGAGGTGCACCTGTGAAAGAAGTGCATCCTTTCAAAAAGAAATTCTCCTTTTCATAGCGGAAAAAATGTCTAAAGAAAGGACAGACGACCTCAATTTGTATAGCAGACTTTTAGATCCAGCTTTGTCGGAGCTTGACCCACACTAGTGACTAAATGTCAGGAAGTCTTGACCTGCACTGGAGCCAGCTGAGTCATTTTTATGGTCTGTATCTTGAAAGTCTCAATGGAACCATGTCATGAAATTGCTTCACCGTCCTTCCTCTCCTTGAGAATCGTTTGGTATCCATCCCACGTAGCGCCTTCTGGTTGAAGTTTTTCTCAGTATGTCTTGATTGTTTGGTCAAATACTAATGAAAATAATTTACACAAATTGCAAGTCGCACAGAATAAAGCGGCACGAATTGTTTTGGGTTGCCCTTACAGAACTAATAGAACCACAATGCACAACAGTTTGACATGGTGAACTGTAAAATCTAGATTGAAATATTCTTTATTATCATTTATTCGTAACATTATCACAACACAAACTCCAGAAATGATTCACAGAAAACTGCCATTTTTTGCTGATCAACATAATTATCGTACAAGACAAACCACTGAAACACGGTGTGCTCTGCCTTTAGGCCGAACAAATCAGTTACAGAGAACTGTTTTTTATCGGGCCATGGTTGCATGGAATGGATTGCCAGGGTTTTTGTTGTCGGAGAATAATAGAAAATGTTTTCAAAACAGATTAAAACTTTTTTTGTTTACACAACAGGCATGAAATGGAATGAGTGTTGCTAATATTGAAAGATGTTTCATGATTTGTATCAGAAAGCTATTGTTTGGTGTAGGAGTACAAATGAATAGCATTTATTTTGTTTGTCTCATTTGTATCAGACAGCTATTATTTGGTGAAGGAGTACGAATGTATAGTACTTATTTTGTTTGTTTATTTATTTTAATGGCATTGGGCTGTTGTATATGTCCTGTTTGTGTGTGTGTGTGTGTGTGTGTGTGTGTGTGTGTGTGTGTGTGGGCATGAATGGTGTAAGATTAATGTAAAAATTTTAAATTGTAATGTAATGTAGAGGAGACCCCAGGAAGAATAGCAACTGAATCATCAGTCGCTAATGGGGATCTTAATAAATGAAATGAAATGAAAAAATTGTGTTTCCATCAACCTTGGGTGTACGTAGTTGTTTGAATTTCCTGACTTTTTTTGCCCATATGTGACCTGTATCTGATCTGTTAAAGACAGTTTGAACAGCACAAATCTGACCCAGGCCACTTTCATAAGCGGTCCTAAATTCAGTACGTATCTGATATATTGCAGTGTGACTTCAATCACATTTATCCGACCTTTACGTCTTTGAAATGCGATAAACGTCACAATCCGTCACTTCCATAAACACAGTGCGTGCCTGCGTGATCACATATTACATCAGGACCTCTTTTGCGCATGCGGGTCACTTCAGGGTCGCATTTAGTTCACACTCAAAACTGAAAGAAGTCGCATTTCATGTGTAATATGAACGAGCACACAAAAAAAAATCAGATTTCATCAAAGAATCTGAATTGTGAATTAAGACCTGCTGTCTGAATGTAGCCTAACTCAGTGATTCTCAATTTTTTTCTGTCGTACCCCCGTTTGGAGGACTAAAAATCTCCAACAACATTGTAACAGTGGTGCAATTATAACTTTTCTTGAAAGAAACATCAATATCGTACCAATAGTCTTTGCTTTTCCTTGAATAATTTTTTCTTAAAATTAAAAATAACTTAGATTTTTTGCTTTAATAATACAAGTAACTCAACTAGACTGCTCCCAGAGACAATATGTTTCCAAATAAAAATAGGAAATGCACAATAATCTTGCAAATATGACAATAAAGTTCCTTTTTTTTTTAGAACAACAAACAAATTGTGGTAACAAAGACGAGCATTTTAACAATATCAGTGGCTGCAATGAGCCCCTTTCCATTGCACATCTCAGAACATTGAAGTACAAAATGTGCAAAAACAGAAACATTGAGCCTTCCTTTGAGGACGAAAAATCTCCAACATTATAACAGTGATGCAATTACAACTTTTACTGAAAGAAACATCAATATCATAACAATACTTTTTGATTTTCCTTGAATAATTTTTTCTTCAAATTAAAAACAACTAAGATTTTTGCTTGAATATTACAAATAAACCCAACAAGAATGCTCCTGGAGGCAATATTTTTCTAAAAAAAAATTAGGACATACGCAATTATCTTATAATGATGACACTAAAGTTATTTTTTTTTTATATTTCAAATAATTTTTTTATTGTGTTTTCAGAAAAAAGTGCAAAAAAGAAGAAGTAAAACAGCAAGGTTAGGCAATCACGTTGTACATAAATATACACATACATGAAAAAAAAAAAAAAAAGAACGGAACAGTTTGTGGGTTTAACATGGGTGAAAAGTCGTAATCCAGTTAGGAAGACATGTTTGCCCACCTCCCACCCCAACATTATAGAATTCAACCAAGGATTGCATCAAGTTACTTTTTTTAGAAAAACAAACAAATTGTGGTAATGAAGATGAACATTTTAACAATATCCGTGGCTTCAGTGAGCCCCTTTCTATTGCACATCTCAGAACATTAAAGTGCAAACTGTGCAAAAACACTGTCATCGTTCTTGTTGTGCACTGAGCCATTGTATTGTCATTTAATTTTGATGTAAATCTTAATGACAAATAAAGTCTGTCTATCTCTATCTCTGTCTTAAAACAGAAACTTTGCACATTTTTCTTTTCCAGTCCAATCCTTGTCCATTGTCCAAACCTAAACTCTTTGTCTGTTCTAGTGACAGATCAAATCAAATCAAATTTTATTTATATAGCGCCAAATCATAACAAAAGTTATCTCATGACACTTTACATATCGAGTTGCTCGAAACCAGACTCTAAGCCAATTTACAGAAACCCAACAGAATCCTCCAGGAGATCACCATGACACTAGATTTGTTTGTTGTACGTCTCTAAAATGAGTCCGGGCTGGTCCAATGCTAAAACATTAGTTCCACCTGTTACATATTCAAACCTGAAGAAGGAAAAAAAAAAAAACACCCAGAAATGATCCCATGCCCCCCCCCACACACAAGCCTTCGCACCTCCTTTAGGCAGCCTGCCCCACAGTTTGAGAAACACTGCATTAACTCAACAAGAGTGTTTTAGCTGTGACCCGTGAAGGTGAGAAAAACATGTATGAGCAGTTATTTATTGACCTACATTTGGAATCACTGGAGTCCAACTCCACTGACCCGAGAAACCCCTTAAGTGTGTATGTAATGCAAGTGGGATATTTTACTTCCATGTATAAAAAAACTAAAATAACAAGATATTTCATAATGAAAATTTCCTAAAAGCATCCGTACACCTGTGTCATTCCTAAAGTAAAGTGGATCTGTAATGTTGAAGAGGTTAACTTTAGCAGCTCTTACATTTCCATTTATCACTACTCTCTCTTGATATCACATCCATTAGACCAAATAGAAGCCAGTAACAGTCTCTGAATTATGTAATACTTGATCTTTGCGAACCTGAGCAGTTCTGCGGGCAATTACCAAAGTACACAGTCGAATGATTCACTCATTAATAACATTAATTACAGTAGTGTAGTCGACGTTTTCCATAGAAACATTACTATTACTGAGTAAGTCATTTGCTCGGTGGAAAAAGCTTTGGTTTTATAGATTGTGTAATCACACAAATTGCTGGCTTTTGTTTCTCCTCTGGGTTATTACTTCATATTCATATGAGAGCAGTGCTGCAGGAAGATACAGATGAGAGAAGACAGATGCTGAAAAATCAATATAAGGTTCATTTTTGCCTTTACTCCACACAGGAGTCAAAGTGGTGTCATGGGGAAAACCTGAAACCGCCTACGTGGTGTTTATTGGACACTGGGGTGTACCCTGATCAACACACATACACACACACACACACACAAACAAGCACAAACCCAAACACATTTTATCTCCTGGAAAAGCCGCGACAAGCCCACATCAGTTACACAAAATCTGCTTTGCAATAAAAGCTATTGTCATTTGCCTTTGCCGGTCTGCCTGCGGTCTGTTCAAACAATGTGTGTGCACGCGTGTCTACGTTTGTGTGCACACGTTAGCACAAGACTGTACTGTATGAGTGTGCTTGTTAGTCGCCTGGCTCCTACAGTGAGTCGTCATGGGTAACTCACCAGATAGCTGATGGCTGTTCATGTGCTGCATGTGTGGCGTCTGTAGTGTGTACAGTACATAGTATGTGCATGTGTATTTAGGAGAGAGACACAATCAGCCTTAAACCAGAGTGAGGGGACATTAATTCCTCTTGTTCTGGTTTAACCCATAAAGGCCCAGAGCTACTTTTGTGTCAGTTCCCAAATGATTTTTTTTTCTCTATATTTAACATTTCCTACGCGATTTAATACCGTTTACTATAAAATAATCCTCAGTATTTAGCAGTTTTCCAGTGAAAATCAGGTATTTTCTTTTTCTTTTTTCTTTTTTTTTTTCATTTGGAGAGACACATTACAACAGACATCCAAACACATTTGTATACCGTGTCTGAAAAAATGACAATGGTAAAACATGAAATTTAACATACACACGTTCCATATAGTTCTCTGTTTAGAGAGAAAAACACACAAAAAAACCCCCAAAACAAATACATCTGTAGTAAGTCTCCCCCCCTTTTTTTTAATTATACATATATATATACACACACACACACACACACACACACACACACACACATATATATATATATATATATATATATATATACATACACACACACACATACATATACACACACATATACATATATATATATATATATATATATATATATATATATATACAAAAAATCAGGTATTTTCTAATATTTTGTTTGCTGATCATATAGATGTTCATAAAAGCTCAGATTAACCCATAAAGACTCAAACAGCCACCGGTGACGAAAAGCATCTACTGATCTAAACTGTTTAATACCTGTTGATCCACTGATCCTATCAATCCATGTAAATACTTGATGTAAAATACAGTTTGTTGTCTTTTCATGGTCATCAGGTATGACCCATTTGGATGTTCAGAAGCTCTGTAGTTACTATGGAAACACTGCCATCTTCTACAACATTGATTCACCAGTAAAACCCATGGAGTTGGATCATTGACAGTGGATGGAGACACTTGTTTTTACATCCATTTAGCAATATCTTTGCTGGAAAAGTAACTTTTTCTTTATTTTTCTCTGTTTTGATAGAATTAACTTTGAATTTACTCTGAGTTTTCATGAACAACTACATGATTTGTGAGTTAAATACAGAGAAATACTAGATTTACACCAAAATGGCAAATGTCGGGGACGATATTATGAAAAGAAATTGGTGATAAATCCGTTAAGAAAGGTAGAAATAGAGAAAAATTCATTTGGGAACTGCCACAAAAGTGGCACTGGGTCTTTATGAGTTAAAGTTGATGGTTAGTATATTAAAAACAGAGAAAACTGAAGAAAAAGTGACTTTGTCAGTAAAATATATCATTAACTGAGCATAAACCAAGAATCTACATCCACTGTAACTGATCCAACTTCATGGTTTTTCCTGGTGAATCAATGTTGTAGAAGATGACGGTGTTTCCACGGTAACTACAGAGCCTCTGAACGTCCAAATGGGTCATATCTGATGACCATGAAAAGATGAAAAACTGTATTTTACACCAATTACTTACATGTACTGATATAAAATGCTTAACAACTTCTCAACCACTAATCCTATCAATACATGTAAATAATTGGTGTAAAATACAGTTTATTATCTTTTCATGGTTGTCAGATATGACCCATTTGGACGTACAACATTAATTCACCAGTAAAACCCATGGAGTTGGATCAATGACAGTGGATGGACACACTGGGTTTTACTTCAGTTATTGATATTTTTACTGAAAGAGTCACTTTTTCTTCAGTTTTCTCTGTTTTTCTTATAAAACAAACCTCAACCTCAAACCTTAATCTAAGCTTTATGAAAATCTACATGATTAGCAAATTAAATACAAGAAAATACATGATTTTCACTGAAAAATACACACACTTCAGAGGATAATATCATAACAAATGGTGATGAATTGCCTAAGAAAGGTTCAATCTAGAGAAAATTTCATTTGGGAACTGACACAAAAGTAGCACTGGGTCTTTATGGGTTAACATTTCCTAAGCAATTTAACACCACTTAAAAAATATTCCTCAGTATTTTGCATTTTTCCAGTGAAAATCTGGTCTTTTCTAATATTTAATTTACTGATCATATAGATGTTCATTAAAGCTCAGATTAAAGTTGATGGTTATTGTATCAAAAAACAGAGAAAACTGAAGAAAAAGTGACTTTTCCAGTAACATCTATCATTAACTGAACATAAATCCAGTGTTTCCATCCACTGTCACTGATCCAACTCCATGGGTTTTACTGGTGAATCAATGTTGTAGAAGATGACAGTGTTTCCACGGTAACTACAGAACCTCTGAACATCCAAATGGGTCATTTCCTAATAACTTCTCAACCATTAATCCTATCAATCCATGTAAATAATTGGTGTAAAATAGTTTGTCATCTTTTCATTGTCATCAGATATGATCCATTTGGACGTTCAGAGGCTGTGTAGTTACCATGGAAACACCGTCATCTTCTACAACATTGATTCACCAGTAAAACCCATGGAGTTGGATCAATGACAGTGGATGGACACACTTGTTTTATGCTCAGATAATGATAGATTTTGTTGAAAATGTCACTTTTTCTTCAGTTTTCTCTGTTTCTGATACTATAACATTTGAATTTACTCTGAGCTTTAATGAATATCTGCATGATCAGTAAATTAAATTTAGGAAAATACAGCATTTTCACTGAAAAAACACAAAATACAGAGGGTAATATTACAATAATAATAATAATAATAATAATAATAATAATAATAATAATAATAATAATAACTTTATTGCAGACACAGGTCCATAGACCATAAGCACACAACATAAAAAATAAATAAAATAAAAATAAAAATAAAAGAATAAAAAGGAGATTTAAAAAAAAAAAAAAAAAAAATTAAACACATTATAAAATATACAAACTATTGCACCAATGCCGTCTCAGTTTAGAGGTAAAATGATAGCAGCTTTTCAGGGGGCTAACTAGAGCTTCTATAATGCGGTTCTCTGATTCATCCAGGCGACACATAAAACTAAACATCAACTGTCTTAGTAGTGCCTCACAAGTTGGCACTCCTGTGGTCACAAACAGTTGACTGGCACTATGCCACCGAGGGACATGAAGCAGCAATCTCAATGCATCATTATAGGCTACTTTGAACCTCTGCAGACTTATTTTCTTATAGTTTGACCACAGTTGAGCAGTGTATAGTGGTGTGATGTAGGTTCTGAACAGAGAACACTTCACTGAATCAGAGCACATAGAAAACTTCCTTATCAGCATGTTAGCTTGAGAATAAATCTTACAGCGCTGTCGATGGATGTCTTTGTCGTCTGTCCAGTCACTGGATATTACATGACCGAGGTACTTAATTTCTTCGCAAACATCAAGAGGAC
This sequence comes from Sphaeramia orbicularis, assembly GCF_902148855.1. Classification (NCBI taxonomy): domain Eukaryota; kingdom Metazoa; phylum Chordata; class Actinopteri; order Kurtiformes; family Apogonidae; genus Sphaeramia; species Sphaeramia orbicularis. The sequence goes on along the minus strand of NC_043979.1, from coordinate 41,367,485 downwards.
TGTCAGACAAATAAAAGGTTGGAAAAGTTGACAATAAATGGTGAGAAATCACTTAAGGTTAAATATAAAGACGAATGAATTTGGGAACTGACACAAAAGTAGCACTGGGTCTTTATAGGTTGACATTTCCTAAGCAATTTAACACCACTTATTATAAAATATTCCTGGTTATTGGTTGTTATATGGTTATTATATCAAAAAACTGAGAAAACTGAAGAAAAAGTGACTTTTTCAGGAACATCTCTCATTAACTGAACATAAATCCAGTGTCTCCAGCCACTGTCACTGATTCAACTCCATGGGTTTTACTGGTGAATCAATGTTGTAGGAGATGATGGTGTTTCCATGGTAACTACGGAGCCTCTGAACGTCCAAATGGGTCATATTTGATGACCACGAAAAGACGACAAACTGTATTTTACACCAATTATTTACATGTATTGATAGAATAAATGGATCAACAGGTATTAAACAGTTTAGATCAGTAGATGATTTTGGTCGGTGGTGGATGTTTGGATCTTTATGGGTTAATATCAAAAGTGATTATACGCACTATTGTACCAGAACCAGATTTGAAGCATCACTCTTTTCAACCTGCAAAAGGATTTGATGATAAATGACCTACAAATGATTAGAAACATGTATTAAGATGCAGCCAATATAATGTTATAAATGCTTTATAATACTGTAGACTCCTTTTAGTGCAGTGTTTCTCCCTAATTTCTGTAATACAGAGGGGGGTGGCCATGGCATAGATGGTTGAAGAAGTGACTTGTGCCTGTTCAATTCTCTGGACTGGATGATAAATTGTTGGCTGATGTGCCCTTGAGCGAGTCACTTAATCCTCCATTTGCTCCCTTAATGCCTGACATGGCAGCCCACTGCTTCTAGCCTGCAACGTGTGCTGTGTTCCTGCATGTTCAGCTAGTGACGAGGTTCAAGTTCACTGTATGTTGCATGTTCACAAATCTATAAAATATATTGTATCGTTAGCTTTAACCCATAAAGATCCAAACCATCTACTGATCTAAACTGTTTAATACCTGTTGATCCATTAATTCTATCAGTACATGTAAGTAATTGCTGTAAAATACAGTTTGTCGTCTTTTCGTGGTCATCAGATAATGACCCATTTGGACGTTCAGAGGCTCTGTGGTTACCATGGAAACCCTGTCATCTTCTACAACAGTAATTCACCAGTAAAACCCATGGAGTTGGATCAATGACAGTGGATGGACACACTAGGTTTATGCTCAGTTTATGATTTATTTTGCTGAAAAAGTCACTTTTTTCTTCAGTTTCCATTGTTTTGATAAAATAACCTTTAAATTTACTCTGAGCTTTAATGAACAGCTGCATGTTCAGTGAATTACATATAAGCAAAATAAATGATTTAAATTGAAAAAATCATAAAATACAGTAGATAATATTATAATAAATGGTGATAAATCACTTAATGAAGGTTGAAATAGAGAGAAAAATTCATTTGGGAACTGCCACAGAATTAGTACTGGGTCGTTATGGATTAGAGCATCATTACCTGTGTCATATTTTTTCAGGACATGACGAAAAATGAAGTTGTAGTATTAGGAGAGTTAAATTACACAGATATCACAATTTGGACAAAAATATGATTTATGATAAATCAAGATTCTCCTTTCTTCTTCTTTTTCTTCTTCTTCTTGTTCCTCTTCCTCTTCTTCATCATGATCATCATCTTCTTCTTTTTCTTCTTCTTCTTCTTCCTCTTCTTCTTCCTCTTCATCATCATCATCTTCTTCTTTTTCTTCCTCTTCTTCATCATCATCTTCTTCTTTTTCTTCTTCTTCTTCCTCTTCTTCAACATCATCATCTTCTTTTTCTTCATCATCATAATCATCTTCTTCTTCTTCTACTTCTTCTTCATCATCATCTTCTTCTTCTATGTCTTCTTCCTCTTCATCTTCTTCATCATCGTCTTCTTCTTCTATGTCTTCTTCATCTTCATCATCATCATCATCATCATCATCCTCTTCTTCTACTTCTTTTTCTTCATCTTCTTCTTCATCATCATCTTCTTCTATGTCTTCTTCCTCATCATCATCATCATCTTCTTCTATGTCTTCTTCTTCATCTTCTTCTTCTTGTTATGACCCTGGGTCATAATTTGTTTATTTATGTGTATATATGTAAATATGTTTCTATTTAGTGTGTATGTTCTCCCCCGTCCTGTAGGTGTGCTGTGCCCTTTTTATGTCTGTTTGCTCTACAGGAAGCTGATTGGTGGAGCATGATTGCCTGGCCCCTTTTTTAATTGGCATTGATCCTCCAGTTCGCTCTCTCTCTCTTGCCTCCTGCCAGCTCCCAACCGTGTGTTCCTGTGTGTGTGATCGTCAGTCTTCGTGTGTTTCATGTGCTAATTCACAATTTTGTATATAGCTGTAAATAGTATTTTTGCAATTTGATCCTTTTTTGGTAGGGGAGGTTGGCTCTTTTGTTTTTCCCATTTTCTCCTGTTTTTGGTTAGGGAGTTTAGGTTAGTTTTCTGTATTTTATTTCTTCCATTTATTTTGAAGTAAGTAATTTAGTTTGAACTCCCACAGAAGATATTTTGTTTAGCCGCACCCTTCCCTAACCCTTCTTTAGTTGATTTAAAAATAAATACTGTGAACTTTAGTTTTTTTGACTGACGTGTGTGCTTGGGAGCTGGGAGGGGACAAAAGTGAGCATATTATGCCCCCCCCTGGTAAACCCTAGGCCGGGGCATAACACTTCTTCATCATCATCATCTTCTTCTTCTGCTTCTTCATCTTCTTCTTCTACGTCTTCTTCTTCTTTTTCTTCTTCTTCATCATCATCATCTTCTTCTTCTTCTTCTTCATCTTCTTCTTCTAAACATCAGGTTAATCGTATTTGTTCAGCTGTTGCAACCAAACACAACCGTAAGTGAAATACATAGTACGTACATTAACATTTTAGCTTCTGTTGAAGGTAAATGAATGTAAATTTGTGTGCACTTTTACATTTTTCCACTTTTTTATTGATGCTAACGTGTAAAAATGAGATTATTTACTATGCAAAAGTGATTTATTCTCCTCTCGGTAATTAAACGTAACATTTCTGTGGATACAAAAGCTGAGGTGGTTGCATAATGTGTCACGCAGATTTTGCAGGAGCACATGTATGATGTATGATGCACATGTTTTAGGAGGCAGAGCACAGGCAATGCAAACGTGATGGTAAAACAATTAAGATACAATCTCATTTGCATTAAATATGGATCAGATTGTGTACCCTGCAGGATCTCTATTTAAATTTCAACTCTGTTAAATGATAATCTTAAGATGTGGGTCTACACTGGAAAAGTGTTGATTGCCCATCGTTGAATTCATGAATTGCTGAACTCTCATCCTGCAGAGCGAGTGAAAGGTTCACATACACAATTAAATGGAAAACTCATGTCTTCCACAAGATATGGAATTCATTTATAAAATTTTTAGAATCAAGACCTGATATCTCATCATCGTAACTTACAAAGTAAGACCATACCCCTTTTTATTTTATTTTATTTCTTTTTTAAATGATATTTGATTATATATCAGATATACAAAAATGGATGTTGATTAGTATTCAAGTCACTATTACTTATATTGTCTGTCAATTATTATGTTGTTATGTTATTTACTTTTATAGCTGTTTAAAAATTCAGAGGTGGTCTGGGGGGGGGGGGGGGGGGGGGTTCTGGGGATTTATGTTCAAGGGAGACCCACACATTGTTGTCAATTCATGTCAGAAAATATATGTAATGTGTCAAAACCTCAATAAAGATATGTGTTTAAAAAAAAATAAGGTCGAAGTCCCTCGGTAAAGGCATTTCTTCAAACTGTTAAATGTCCCTGAAGATTGTACCCTCTCATTATAAACTTTATTTTAATTAAAACAGTCATGCAGTTTGATTAGAGGTTAAAAATGTGATGATTACATTTGTCGTGTTTTTTGGAAAAGAAGAATATGAATGGAAAAACAATGGAAATGTCCGTTTGTGTGGTAAAAAATAAAAAATAAAAAAAATAAATAAAATAATAATAATAATAATAATAATAATAATAACTAGAAAAGCACTCGGAGAGCCCAGACCTCCACCAAGGCAGATCAGTCCCCACCCCCTGAATCACCTCCAAAATTTAATCATTTGTTCCTTGCGCCAGTATCAACATTTCCTGAAAATTTCATCAAAATCCTTCCATAACTTGTTGAGTAATCTTGCTAACAGACAAACAAACAAACAAACAGACAGACAAAGAAACAAATCAATCTTCAATATCTTGTAGAAGCTGTTTCGAACTTTTTTTTTTTTTTTTTTTTTACCAAGCACTCTGACCATTCATTGTGGAGTTACAAATACATATGTTGAAAATATCCCTATCTCCCAATGATAAAGAATCCTTTTAAAAATTCCTGGATCTAGACAGTGATCTGGATCATTCCCAAAATGTAATCATTTGTTACTCGTCCCATTTTGGACATTTCCTAAAAATTTCATCAAAATCCATCCCTAACTTTTTCAGTTATGTTGCTAACTAACAAACAAACAAACCCTGGCAAAAACATAACCTCCTTGGTGGAGGTAATAATAATAATAATAATAATGATGCTTGGGAATGGTCCTGATCTATCGCAAAATCAGCAAGACAGCAGCATGCAAAGAGACCCCGCTGCTGTCGGTGGAAATTGGGAAGCACTTCGGAGCGGTGAGTGATAACGTGAAGGAATTACAACGGGCGGTGAAGCAGACGGAGGAGAGCGTGCGAGACCTGGCCGGACGGGCTGGGGACTCGTACAAGAAGTTGGATTACATCACGGGTCAGTCCGCAGAGGGACTGAGGGCAACCGTGGAGGGGCTCCGTCAATCTGCCGGACTGAAGGAGAAGATTGTGGAATTGTGCAGGGGCCTTACTGGTCGAAGATGCAAGGAATGCTGAGGCCAGGTATAACAAAATTAAGTCATACTAAATCTATGCAGTAATCAAGTTTCCCCCCGCGGTCCAAATTATTTCCCCTGAGAACTGAGGGAGCAGCGCATTCTTTACTCCCCCCTGCAGTCAAAACATCTTCCATGGTCAAGACAACAGTGGACTGAACTGATAAGAACTGATAAAGACTGAAGGACTAACTGTATGGACAGAGCGAACCCACTGGAGTCTCTTATCTTCGCACACACATTCCACAATTGTTACACAGTTCATGCATCTCCCCTTCCCCCATTCACCTTTCACGTCTGCTGTCGGCCTAATTGTTCACGCTATCCCCCAATTCCCTTCAAATCCATGAAAAAATTCCAGCATGTGTCCACGTGTACCGTGTGTAAACTGTATGATGTCTTATATTTGTGCTTTGCATTATCTTCTGTACTGTACTGCAAATTCCGAAGAAGGATTTGTGTTGGGCGCTTGCGCACGCAGCGACTGGTAGTGAGTGAAAGCTTACTGCAAACAAATCTACCTACGGGTACAAATAAAGTCAACTTGAACTTGAACTTGAATGATGGATTAGATTTATGTAGCGCTTTTCCATGAGCGCCGCCAATTCGCGCCTACAGCCCCTCCGACCGCCACCGAACATTCATACACCAGTGTGAGTAGCAGCACTGGAGGCAAGGAGTGTGAAGTGTCTTGCTCAAGGACACAACAGCACATGACTGGGACAGAGCGGGATTTGAACCACCAACCCTTCAGTTATTGGACGACCCGCTCTACCATCTGAGCCGTGGTGTGATGTTTAGGAGACATGTCCAGTTGTAGCTTTAATCTGGGACATTCATATATCCCTGTTTATTTCTGCAGGTCGTTGTGACCAAACCATTATCTCAGCTACGGGCTGTAAATATGCTCAGCTGAATATCTGATATTTGTCACAGGTTCATTTAACATCTCTGCAGGAGAAAGTGTCCATGCTCAATGAAATTTCTTAATACCGTTGTGACTAAGATAGGGTCAATGTGACCTACAAATGCTGCCAGCTCAGAGTATGACTACGAATGTCACTGCAGCCAGTTCATCTACCTGCTATTACCGTACACTCTTACTTCAGTCCCTTTACCCAATAACCACCTCTTCTCTCGCAGGCTCATTAACTTTCCCAGTCAGGACAGTGTAGTCTACCTGACAGCTCAAATTCCGGACCAAATTAACCCCAAACATCAGGAATTACACCCCTCCCTCTCCTATTTAAACCGTCTTTTTGCCTCTACCATCATCTGTGATAAGAGAGAATCCTATCTATTTAGAGAATTGCCACCTCTACTTGAAGAGGGCGAAGTCTGTTGAGACCAACTTAACTTAAAAAGACGTAATTATCTGCATGATGATAAAATGTTACTGCTCACAGCATATTCTGACCCACACCAGAAACAGTTCCTGCACATGACTCAGGACAAAACAGCATTTTACCTGCATGTGCAAAATATGTAATTATATATTTTATTCCATCACAGGACTCACATGGATTTAACCCTTTCATGCATAGTGGTCATTACACGCTGTAAGCCTGGACTTTGTATTTACTAAAATGCTTTAATTACAGTGTACTTAAATGATTTCAGTTTTATAACATGACTATAAAATGTTCAGTATATTCAACTAATTTGTAGACATAGTCGAAAGTATGAAAAAGTTGAAGTTGAATGGATTTAAATCACTCAGTTTTAGTCATAACTACACCTTTTTATCTCCGCATTGCATTGTGGGTATTGGGCATGTTGTGAAAGTGTGTTATTTTATATGCAGGGGTTCAGCGGGGTTGTGGTGTTAGTGTTAATTTGGACTTGATGTGTGTATGCCAATGTTTATTGGCCTTTTTGTGTTTGTATTTTTGTAGAGCTGCACCATGAGTCAGAGCCAGAGGATGAACTATGGCTTTCCTGTTCATCTATGACGGTTCTTGTTTAATGAAAGTCTTAATGCCTTGCCAAGTTAAAAGCACTTACTCTACCGGTAAATTACATTGAGCTAACATCCATCCACACTACAATGCATTGAGCTGAATAATTACACAAAGAAATTTATATTGCAAAAGATTTTAATGTCAATCAACTAGGAAATGAGTCCAGTGAACTGATGATATTAAATTAATGATTATACAAAGCAGTTGACATTGCAACAAATTTTAAGTGAAATTAACTTGGCATTTAATTACTTGTACTATCTTTATTCTATTGTTTTTATTTGGCAGTGGTTTATTGTTCTTATTTATCTATTTTATTTATTTATTTATTTATGTATTTATTTATTTAGTTGTTTTTAATTGTATGTCTTTTTAATCTATTCTTGTATTTTCTTCTTTTATTTGGGTTTTATTTATTCTTCTGTATAGCACCTTTTTCTTTTTTTGTACAGTTTCTATGCCTTTAAATCTATTCTGTATTTTATTCTTCTATTTTGGTTTTATTTATTCTTCTGTACGGCACTTTTTCCTTTTTTTGTACAGTTTCTATGCCTTTAAATCTATTCTGTATTTTATTCTTCTATTTTGGTTTTATTTATTCTTCTGTACAGCACTTTTTCTTTTTTTGTACAGTTTCTATGCCTTTAAATCTATTCTGTATTTTATTCTTCTATTTTGGTTTTATTTATTCTTCTGTACAGCACTTTTTCTTTTTTTGTACAGTTTCTATGCCTTTAAATCTATTCTGTATTTTATTCTTCTATTTTGGTTTTATTTATTCTTCTGTACAGCACTTTGGTCCACTGCAGTTGCTTTAAAGTGCTTTACAAATAAAGTTGGATTGGATTGGATTGGATTTAGTGTGTTGGACTTAAAATAGCAATTCCATTCAAATCAAGCCTTTCACTTTAATACACTCACGTTTTCATTACTCATTAATTACATTTTTTTAAGGCAACCGGTTTCCTCAAATTTTTAAAGTAAACTCAACTTATCCGCTCTAGCTATTCTACAGCTGTTCTCTTGTACATTCATGGGTTTTGTTGTTTTATTTGCATATCAGCCAACACAGTGGACGCTTATGCATCATCCCACACACTGCAATTCATACTATTACTGTAACTTTGTCGTTCTTGATAAACCTGATCTGCAGTGACATGTTTGAGTGTAAATCAACTGCTTGTTACTGTTATTAGGCTGTTTTTGTTTAGTTGGTTTTTTTTTTTTTTTTTTTGTGTATTATCTCCATGAAGTGAATATGACTAATATTAGAGTATGTTAAAATGAAAACATCAGATTAGCAGCATTCAAAATGTTTTTTTTTGTTGTTTTTTTTTAAAAGCCAGAACTCAAAAATGGTTGTGCGAAGATCCCCCAATGCTTCTGGCCTGGGCAACTGTTGTGAATGAAATGTATGACATGAAAAGACTGACCTTCTCATTAAGACTCACTACTGATAGATTGTTCCTTTTTCTTTTTGTGTGTATCATTATTTTATGCGTCCTTGAATTGTCATTTCTATGTTATGTTGTGCAAAGAAGTCAATTAGTAACAGTCAGGAAGCTTGTATCATTTCCATATTCAAAATAAATAAACTATAAATCAATAAATCAATAAAGAATCTATAAACAAATAAATAAATAAATGTAAAAAAAAAATATTGGGGAAAAATGGAATGTGTATGTTAATCAAAAAAATACTTGAACCTGTACAATCCTAGACTAATTTGTCCTGAACCCATCTGTATTTTGTCTGGAGTTTGAACCTGGATGCACTAATTGTTGTGGTCTGTCTTTTTTTTTTTTTTTTTTTGTCTATCATAAAATATTGAGATAAAAATAAAGTATATATTTAAAAAAAGGGTTAAACTACAAAACATATGTAATGTATGTTTAGTAAAAGCAATAATTCCAACTGAAAATATTGGTATTTCTAAAGGGTTTACCCCTCCATCCATCCTGCTTATCTATGTCTATCATAAAATGTGGAGAGATGAAAGTAAAGTATTAAAAAAAATCACATTAATTAAAAAAAAAAAAAAAAAAAAAAAAAATTGATAGATTCGACACAGTATATCAGTTAATATTTGTTTCTTTGCTTATAAAATCAAACACATGGTGTCCAGATGAGTGGACATTTTTGCAACTCCATGAAAAAAAGGTTCATAAAAAAAATTTCAATCGCATTGTTTGAAGAATAAAAACACTCAGGAAAAAAAAAAGTCTTGATTAGGGCTCTCATAATTCATGCATGAAAGAGTTAAAATGGGAGTTTTTGCCACACACAGTTATCAATGTTGTTTGTTTCAGAGCGTTATCACAGTTTATCCCAATCGCTTAAACACATTTTTTGAAAGAAACACCCCTCTTGTCAAAACAGTGGACACAAAACCCACGGCTTAAACTACATTCACAAACCCTCACACTGTCCTGGCAACATCCAACAACTGCCTAAAACCATTTTACCTGCACTCGAAAGTAAACAGTGCTCTCAGATCGCACACACGGCAAGTCAACATGTAGACTCTGTAGAGCTGTCAATACACAACGCACGGCAAAATGAAAAAACACTGCATCCAACACATGCAGAACACAATGTTTAATCTGTACGGTAAATATATTTAGCATTTAATAAAAGGTGGAAAACTGTAAATGAAAAGCACACAACTGTAAAACCTTCAAAAATGTCATTATTATTATTATTATTACTATTATTGTGGTTGTTGTTGTTGTTATCATCATCATCATCATTATTATTATTATCGTTATTATTATTATTATCGTTATTATTATTATTATTATTATTATTATTATTATTATTATTATTATTATCATCTTCATCATTGTTATCATTATCATCATCATCATCATCATTATTATTATTATTATTATTATTATTATTATTATTATTATCGTTATTATTATTATTATTATTATTATCATCATCTTCATCATTGTTATCATTATCATCATCATCATCATCATTATTATTATTATTATTATTATTATCATCATCTTCATCATTGTTATCATTATCATCATCACCATCATCATTATTATTATTATTATTATTATTATTATTATTATCATCATCTTCATCATTGTTATCATTATCATCATCACCATTATTATTATTATTATTATTATTATTATTATTATTATTATTATTATTATTATTATTATTATTAAAGCCAAGTGGCCTCTGTGTGTGTGTGTGTGTGTGTGTGTGTGTGTGTGTGTGTGTCCGGGGATTCACACAAAATACGTAAAGAGCTAGTGAAAACAGTAAGTTGATAGGACCAATATTTTGGGATATATTCGTAATTTTGGAATACAATAGCCTTACAATCACGTTGCTATGGCCAGAACACTTTGGCGGTGACGGCTGGACAAATGTGGCACAGCATGCACGAATACACAACAGCATAAAAACTACCATATCTAGAGCCTGTGGATCCCCATGGGTCAAGGTGCTAGGGTGTAATATTGAAATTCTATTTAGATATAAAAGAAAAGTCCATCTGTGCAACTCACAGGTAGAAAGAATAATACACAACATTTGTTTGTTTGTTTGTTTATTTCGATCATTTACTATAAAAATATAATAAATCGGGACAATGGATGTCAACTTTTGCTCAAAGTTTAGACCCTAATGTTAATAAAAGTGCATCAAAAGTGTATTTTAGTGCAAACTTTAATGTTCAAACATGATTTTTAATCTTTGTGGGGTGAAATATACGCTATTAAAAATCTGCGACACGAACAATTAATTTATGCATATCATCGTCAATCCAGCCGAAAAAAAACAGGCGAGGATAAAAAAATTCTAATTTCTTTTAGTTTGTTACAGTTTACTCAGGCAGAGTAATAGATACAATATTTTAGACAATGGGAATAGATTCTGTGAGGTCTGTAAATGTCCACAGACACCAAGAACATCCGTATGAACCTTATTATTGTGAAGGAATTCTTCATTTACTTGGGTATGTCTTTTTAGGCATTTTTCCCCTGAAAATATGGTCAGGGTTAAACAGGTTAAACCCAAACAACAAAAGGATTATATAAAAGAAAGTCCAACAGTCAAAACGGAGCAGGATGAAGTTTAATTTATAAACCCCCACCCCCCCTCTGGTACAATCCACACATTACACTAAGAATAACTTCTGGCATGCAAATGAATACAGGTTAAATACTTTTGAATACAAATTAAATACTTCTGATTACAAATTGAATACTTTTGATTAACCCTTTCATGCATACTGGTCACTACAGTGGACACCTGTTCCACAGCTGTTTTCTTGTATATTCATGGGTTTTTTTTGTTCTTTTCGCTGTTTTTTTTTTTGTTTTTTTTGCACATATCTTTATTAAAGTTTTAAGACACTACATATCTTTCTGACATGAATTGGTAACATTATGTAGATCTCTCCTGAGGATAAACCCCCAGAATCACAAGCCCTCCCCATAGTTTTCACACAATTTATCAGTAAATACATGTTTCTATGCGTCAAAAATCAACCGTGTGGTGTCCAGCTAAGTGGGCATTTTTGCAACTTCATGAAAAATAGGTTCATAAGAATTTTTTTTTTTTTTCATTATTATTATTTTTTTATGTATTTTTTAAATGTTTTTTCAATTATTTTTATTTTATTTATTTATTTTTATTTATTTTTCAGAAGAAAATTTTCCAATCGCATTGTTTTTTTCATGCCTAAAGGGGAATAAAAACATTCAGGAAAAAAATTTGATTAAGGTTCTCATAATTCATGCATGAAAGGGTTAAAATACTGATTTTTTTGACACCACAATGTCAGCACTGAAATTAAACTACTATGAGCTACTTTTGTTGTTACCATACCAGGCATTAACAATTCAAAGAAAAACTGTAACATCACAATGTGTTTTAGAGAGTGAGTGAGTGAGTGAGTGAGTGAGTGAGTGAGTGAGTGAGTGTGTATGTGTAGAGTTTTGAAAAAAGTGTGATATAGATGCATTTGTTTCCAGTGGGAATCATTTCAACGCAACACCAAACAATGGATTAGCCCATAACAGGAACTTCATTCATTTAAACCAGTGGTGTCAAACTCATTTTAGTTCGGGGGCCAGATTCAGCCAAATTTGATCTGCAGTAGGCCGAACCTGTAAAATAATAACATAATAATATATAAATAATGTTAACTCCAAACTTTTCTCAATGTTTTAGAGCGAAAAAAGTAAATTTACATTATGAAAAGGTTTACATCTACAAACTAACCTTTCAAAAGATGTGAATAACATGAACAAACTGAAAAAAATAAGTGTAATTTTAACAATATTCTGCCTCATTTTATCATTTACACATGTATATTATAACTTACAGATCACAGTGGATCTACAAACACACAAAACATTTAGTAACGGGCAGAATATTGTTAAAATTGTACTTACTTCTCTTAAGACATTTCAGGTTCTTCATATTTTTTTTTGCAAAATTATCCTTTGTTATAGTGTAAATACATGAAAATATTTACATTTACAAAGAGAAACATTTGAAGTTGTCATTATTTCTATGTTATTATGATAGTATTTTACTGAATCCTGCCCACTTGAGGTTGAATTGTTCTGAATGTGGAACCTGAACTAAAAGGATTGTTAATATTTTAGTGTAATTTTTGCATATCACAAATTCATCCCAAGGGCCAGACTGGACCCTTTGGCGGGCCGGATTTGGCCCCCGGGCCACATGTTTGACACCTGTGATTTAAACTGAATTATCACCAGAAAACAGCAAAGGTAAGAAAAAGTTTGTGTCATTCTCTTCATCATGTAGTCAGGGTTGAAATGTAGTTTGTATCTCAGACAACAGAAATGCAAAAATGTGAAAATAGGCCTATTTAACAACAAAAAAATAATATATGCAGGGTAAAAAGCTGTAAAAGGCTTCAACAAAAAACACACCCCAGAGAAGAAAAGATTAAATAGGAAACACATTGAGCCTCAAAATAATAGGACATGGTTTTTTTTTATGCTTATGTAACACCTTCATTATGTCATATCTCTCTCAGAAAGGGCAGCATTTAAAGACCTCTGACCTAAAGTAGACACTGATCTCCTTCTCCAGGCAAAACATCAACTCTGCTGCAGACTGCCTCGATCCAAAGTGACATCTGGCATTTTAGTGTCCAGGCAGACCTCCTCTAAAGTACATTTATATTTTTTTTTAATTTTTGCAAGAAGTCAAGTACTTTTATAACTTGAGGGAACATAGTGTCATGAAGAGGAAGGTCATATTCTGACTGTAGAAATGACTGTTTAGTACATGTTTAAGGAAGAATAACTCGAACTACAGAAGCAAATCTGCTTAACTTTTAACACTTTAAGAACTCTCAACTCATTTTATTACATTTCAGTTGATAGATAAATGATTTCTTTTAATTTGTGGGTTATAATTTGATCTAAACCCTTTCATGCATAGTGGTCACTACAGCTGTTCTCTTGTATATTTATGGGTTTTGTTGTTTTATTTCCATATCAGCCAACACAGTTAACGCTTATGCACCATCTCATACACTGCAATTCATACAATTACTGTAACTTTGCTGTTCTTGATAAACCTGATCTGCAGTTTGTGTGATGTTTGTAAATTTGGTGTACAGAAAACTAGAAAAGAGACTAAAAGAAGATTGTTGGAGTTCTGTTGTTGGAGTTAACCCTTTCATGCACGAATTATGAGAACCGTAATCAAAATTTTTTCCTGAGTGTTTTTATTCCTCTTTAGGCATGAAAAAAACAATGCGACTGAAAATTTTCTTCTGAAAAATAAATAAAATTACAATAAAATAAAATATTTTTTTTTTAAAAATTAAAATACATTTAAAAAATAATAATGAAAAAAAAAAAAATTCTTATGAACCTATTTTTCATGAAGTTGCAAAAATGTCCACTCAGCTGGACACCACACGTTTAATTTTTGATGCACAGAAACATGTATTTACTGATAAATTGTGTGAAAACTATGGGGAGGGCTTGTGATTCTGGGGGTTTATCCTCAGGAGAGATCTACATACTGTTACCAATTCATGTCAGAAAAGATATATAGTGTCTTAAATCTTTAATAAAGATATGTGTAAAAAAAAAAAAAAAAAAAAAAAAAAAAAAAAAACAACGAAAAGAACAACAAAACCCATGAATATACAAGAGAACAGCTGTAGAATAGCTGTCCACTGTAGTGACCAGTATGCATGAAAGGGTTAAACTACTGAATGAGGCCAGCATGGATTTATGAATGTGTAACTCGTTTTTGCTTTTTGAAAAAATGGTATGTAGGGCAATTTTTGAAGGTTACAATTGTTAAGATCTAATAATTAATAAGTAAATAATATTTTTTTTACTCTACATTAAATTACCATTAATTTGGTTGGTTATGTTTTCTGTTTTTTTGGTTTAGTTTCACTTCTTTATGTTTTTGCTTGTCTGTCTGTTTGTTTAGTTGTTTGCATTTTTGTTTTTTCTTTTTCTTATATTGAACACTGGGTAGCTTCATTTGTTATGTAGGACAGACATTAATAGAAGCATTCTGCTTCTGCCTGGGCCTTTTCAGTCACTAACCTGTTGGTAATGTTTATATTGTTGACAATGGTTGTATTATGTGATGACTGAATAAAGGATTTCATCATCATCACCATCATCATCATCAGTAACATGTTGTTTTTTTTTTAAACCTTCTGTTTATTGTTTTGTTTAAACCTTCTGTTCATTGTTCTTGTTTTTTTTTTTTTTTTTTTTTACATATAAAAACAAAGAACATAGTTCCGTTGTATGATCCAAAAGTCAAACAAATAGACAAACAACATGCGAAACAAACCCCCATCCCTGACACACATCTGCTCCAGATTACAGGAAAGACAATAAATAAATGAATAAATAAATAAACTGTAAATAAATACAAAATAGAAGTACAAAACTTGCAGTAACATGTTTGAGTGCAAATCAATTACTAGTTGTTTCTCGACTGTAATTAACAGTATTCTTAAACAAAAAGTTTTTTTTTTTTGCATATTATTTCCATGAACTAAGTAATAACTAGTATTAGAGTATGATAAAATATGAGAAAACATCAGATTAGCTGCATTAAAAATGTTTTAATTTCATAGTTTTCACACAGCATATCACTTTCTGATATTGTGTTTTAAATACATGTTTCTTTGCTTCAAAAATTAAACGCATGTTGTCCAGCTGAGTGGACATTTTTGTTACTCTATAAAAAAAATAGGTTGATTAAAAAATGTTCAATCACATTGGTTTTTTTCATGCCTAAAGAGGAATAAAAACACTCAGGAAAAAAAAAAAAAAAAATTAACTAAGGTTCTCATAATTCATGCATCAAAGGGTTAAACTCTACTTTTCAGTCATTTTTAATAAACAGTATTAGCATATATAGTGTGTAAATAAATGTGTATATGAACATATTCAGTCACCATAATCCTCTGTTATATTGTGCAGAAGTGTTGCATAACAAACTTGTTTACATGTATTTTATGTGGAGATGGGAGAGGATGTGTAGGTGTACCACGGCCTTTATGATAACACTGTGTGTAGGAGGGAGGCCACGTAAACAATGACTTGGTGAGTTGTCCCTATTTGCACTTATCTGAGCTGCCGCCACAACAAAAGATCTCATTTGCATATTTGAAGCAGAACATATTATCATTTGTTTAAATGAAATGTAAAGCAAGATAATAAGTGGGAAACTAGGGCAGTTGTTTTGCATTACAATTAAAATAAATGGCATAAATAAAAATCACCTCAGTCGAAGAATATGTTAATTTGAGAAGAAAATGCTGCAACATAATGTAACATTAACATACCACAAATTATTTTTATTGTTTGTTTTGATTGTTTTGGTAGTTCTGAGACTGATCACATATTTAATTCCAAATGATAATATTGGTCAGTCATGTCATGAAAACGCTAGTCTTTTAACTGTAATGTGGGCGGAGTCAAGGGAAGGTTAACATCTGGTAAAAATAAATATTAAACTACAATAATCCACACCAAACTAATATTTTTTGGGTAGGTAGTTACTTATATTTTCAGGAAAATGTATTTTGAAATGAGAAAAAAAATTTGAGGAGTTTTATGTGTGAATGTTTTGTGCCGTCATTGTGGGTTTATTTTATAAACTCTCATACACAAGAAATTTGAGTAAAATTTACTCAAATTGAAGAAAATTTTACTCTACTCAGATAATATTTGGTCCCTCTCTAAAGAGTAAAAGTTACTCTTTGGGTAGAGCTCTCCAAAGTCAATATAAAGCCAAATTTACTCTTTTTGAGGAAAATACTTTTGACTCTGGAAAAAATACTGTGTAAAATAAACTAAATTTATTCCAAATACATTGATATTTGACTATTATATTCTAAACACACACTGTTTAACAAAAATAAATGCATGCATCTATGCAAAATACATTTGAATATAATGTTAATATTATTTGTGTGTTGTAAATATTGTATTTAAAAAAAAAAAAGTATATAATATTGATAACTGAAATAAAAAAATGTTTGATTTGATATTTACCTTTGTTTCCATCCATGACGCTGTCATTTGTCAAAACTCTTTCTATTTAGGTATGATCAAATATTTTTTCCTCTAACCAATTATTAGGTTGTAAAATAGGGGGTTTAATGTCATAGGAACTTCACTTTTGAGAACTTTGTAATTCTTGCAAAAAAATAAACGTTCATTTTTTGTCCATCTGTGACGCAGTTGTTTTGATATTTTTCATTTTTAATATATTCAGAAACTAATTTTGTCCTTTGAGTATGTTTAAGATGGCATTTAGCCCTTTCTAATTATGTGTAATATTTGTCTTAAACTTGTCTGGTTCAAAAATTATGAATCAAAAAGTAGCGGACTGTCCATCTGTGACACCTTGGACTTCACCCATGTATAGATAAAACATATACAGCATAGACTTTTAACTTTATTTTGTATTTATTAAATAGAAATCACATAATACTTCAAACAATTAACAGATCATTCTTTCCTTTCCCCAGGTTTTATTTACTCTTTACATCTTTGGATCGGAATAAAAGTATCAGTAAACATTTCATTTTCCAGTTCTTCAATAGTAAACAAGACTTAAAAATAACAATAATAATAATAAAAAACACTTGTAAGGTCCTGTATGCGTAGAGAAATAAATGAAAAACTGACATTTTTATCTGTTTAATGTTATATCTGGTATATGCACCATGCAGTATTTTACATTCATATGCCACAAAGGAAAGACATCTGTTGATATTACACTAGTTTTACATATAAAACAAGCAATTTATGCAACAAAATAATGCACATGTATTAATATATATATCGTATGTGCAGATATCTGTGTATAAATGTTTCTTTGTGCTGTTTAGCAGGGCTTTACATGGCACTGAAATGGAAAAAAAGGGTGTACAGAAGAGGACAGGAGACTAACATGCAGCGTATTTGTGCAGCCCAAAGCTCACTTCATCTAATATTGACTATTGTGTGATGTGATTAAGCTGTGGAGGCTGTGCTAAATGAACCCATCAGAAGGACAGGACGCTCTTCTCAGTTCCCTATTTTCACCTCCTCGACTCCTTCAACCTTGATTGTGGTTCAGATATTGATCTTGTGCGCCATATTGACAGAAAAGTCAGTCACCTGAAATGTACCGAGGCTGGTTGGAAGCGCGAAAACTGAGGCTGTGAGGTGTAAAACAGGCTCGAAAACAGGAAAAAAATATTAGACCACCCCTTGTTTTCTTCAATTTCTTGTTCATGTTAATGCCTGGTACAACTAAATGTAGAAAGTCATACAGGAAGAAATTTAGATTTTTAAAATTTTGGACAAATTTTTGAAATATTAAAAATTTGCCTACTACTTAAAATGGTCCATATTTTGATGGTTTATAACATGGACATGGTTAGAGATATCAATATACAGTTGCGGAAAAAATTCTTAGACCATCCCTTGTTTTCTTCAACTTCTTGTTCATTTTAATGCCTAGTACAACTAACGGTAGGAAGTCATATAGGGACTTTTATTTTGGTCCATGACCTTTGACCTTGAAGGGTTAACAAAGGTCACCAATGTCAACAATCTTCTCCAAAACTACTAGATTCATTTCACATTTTTATATAGCTTCCTTGGGAGAATATCTACAAAGTTTGCACAGTTCTGAGAAATTTTGATTTAAATTTTTTTTTTTTTTTTTTTTTTACAAATTTTTGAAATGTTAAAAATTTGCCTTTTACACAAAATGGTCCATATTTTGATGGTTTATAACATGGACATGGTTAGAGATATTAATATACAGTCACGGAAAAATTTATTAGACCACCCCTTGTCTTCTTCAATTTCTTGTTCATTTTAATGCCTGGTACGACTAACGGTAGGAAGTCATATAGGGACTTTTATTTCGGTCCATGACCTTTGACCTTGAGTGACCTTGAAGGGTTAAAAAAAAAGGTCACCAATGTCAACATTTCAACAGTCTTCTTCTCCAAAACTACTAGATTCATTTTCACATTTTTATGTAGCTTCCTTGGGAGCATGTCGACCAAGTTTGCTCAGTTTTGAGAAATTTCTGTTTTTAAATTTTTGACATTTTTTGAAAAATTAAAAATTTGCCTTTTACTTATAATTGTCCATATTTTGATGGTTTATAACATGGACATGGTTAGAGATATCAATATACAGTTGCGGAAAAAATTCTTAGACCATCCCTTGTTTTCTTCAACTTCTTGTTCATTTTAATGCCTGGTACAACTAACGGTAGGAAGTCATATGGGGACTTTTATTTCAGTCCATGACCTTTGACCTTGAAGGGTCAAAAAAGGGCACCGATGTCAACAATTTTTTCCAAAACTACTAGATTCATTTCACATTTTTATGTAGCTTCCTCGGGAGAATGTCTACAAAGTTTGATCAGTTTTGAAGAATGTAGAATTTTGAATTTTTGAGAAATTTGTTAAATATGAAAAATTTGCCTTTTACTTAAAATGGTCCATATTTTGATGGTTTATAACATGGAAATGGTTAGAGATATTAATATACAGTCGCGGAAAAATTTTTTAGACCACCCCTTGTTTTCTTCAATTTCTGGTTCATTTTAATGCCTGGTACAACTAATGGTGGGAAGTCATATAGGGACTTTTATTTCGGTCCATGACCTTTGACCTTGAGTGACCTTGAAGGGTTAAAAAAAAGGTCACCAATGTCAACATTTCAACAATCTTCTTCTCCAAAACTACTAGATTCATTTTCACATTTTTATGTAGCTTCCTTGGGAGCATGTCGACCAAGTTTGCTCAGTTTTGAAAAATTTCTATTTTTAAATTTTTGACATTTTTTGAAAAATTAAAAATTTGCCTTTTACTTATAATTGTCCATATTTTGATGGTTTATAACATGGACATGGTTAGAGATATCAATATACAGTTGCGGAAAAAATTCTTAGACCATCCCTTGTTTTCTTCAACTTCTTGTTCATTTTAATGCCTGGTACAACTAACGGTAGGATGTCATATAAGGACTTTTATTTCGGTCCATGACCTTTGACCTTGAGTGACCTTGAAGGGTTAAAAAAAAGGTCACCGATGTCAACATTTCAACAGTCTTCTTCTCCAAAACTGCTAGATTCATTTTCACATTTTTATGTAGCTTCATTGGGAGCATGTCGACCAACTTTGCTCAGTTTTGAGAAATTTCGATTTTTAAATTTTTGACATTTTTTGAAAAATTAAAAATTTGCCTTTTACTTATAATTGTCCATATTTTGATGGTTTATAACATGGAAATTGTTAGAGATATCAATATACAGTCATGGAAAAATGTATCAGACCACCTCTTGTCTTCTTCAATTTCTTGTTCATTTTAATGCCTAGTACAACTAACGGTAGGAAGTCATATAGGGACTTTTATTTTGGTCCATGACCTTTGACCTTGAAGGGTTAACAAAGGTCACCAATGTCAACAATCTTCTCCAAAACTACTAGATTCATTTCACATTTTTATATAGCTTCCTTGGGAGAATATCTACAAAGTTTGCACAGTTCTGAGAAATTTTGATTTAAATTTTTTTTTTTTTTTTTTTTTACAAATTTTTGAAATGTTAAAAATTTGCCTTTTACACAAAATGGTCCATATTTTGATGGTTTATAACATGGACATGGTTAGAGATATTAATATACAGTCACGGAAAAATTTATTAGACCACCCCTTGTCTTCTTCAATTTCTTGTTCATTTTAATGCCTGGTACAACTAAAGGTACATTTGTTTGGACAAATATGACAACAATAATAGCTCATAAAAGTTTAATTTAAGAGAGCTGATCTCTATCCATTTTCCATGTTTTCTTGATAATAACCAAAATCACTCACTGGAAAATAAATAAATAAATAAAACCTTACCAAGTGTATTTTTCTCATTTCTAGTCAAAATATCTCATCACACTTAAAATAAGACATAATCACCTAAAGAGTAACTTTTCAGTGAGATATAAGAACTTATTTTTAGACACTAGATCTTGAAAATCTTATTTCAAGAAATCTTACCAAGATCATTTTCACTTGTTCCATTGGCAGATTTTTTTTTTTTTTTTTTTTTTGCTTGAATTAAGCAAAAAAATCTTGAATTAAGCAAAAAATAAATAAAATCTGCCAATGGAACAGTTCTTATATCTCAGTGAAATGTTACTCTTGAGGTGATTATGTCTTATTTTAAGTGTGATGAGATATTCTGACTAGAAATGAGAAAAATACACTTGGTAAGAGTTTGATTTTTGCAGTACTTCAGTTCTTACAACAATATCTATGACATTGTACTGCCAAAAACAGTGCTTTTAGGCATTCCATGTTTTCTTTTCTGTCTATTTTAGTCACGATACACGCAGGAGTTAGGACTTGACTGCATAACCATTGTTTTTGATGACTGTTGATGGTCTAATCATTTTTTCCATGACTGTATAAGCCACAGTTGGAGTAGGTCTTAAAAACACATTATCATCACTTTTATTTGTATTTGTATTTATGGGGTACCACTTGGAAGAGGGGAGGGGGTGGGATTGGGGGATAACAACCTGTGTAATTAATGCATTTTGGTCCATTGTAAATCATGCTTATAAAATTATAAAGTTGTTTTTTTTAAAAAAAAAAAAAAAAAAAGGTCAAAATCCCAAAACTAACCTCAATCTGACATTGTAGTAGTTTGTAAAATGATCAAATGTGTGCTCAAACTTGTGTGTGTAATGAAGCCAGTGTTACATGATGTTGAATTAAAGTTAACCAGTTAAACTCCATTTGTTTCTAGGGGGAATCATTTCAATGTAACACAAAGCTATGGATTAGCCCATAGCAAAAGCTTCATCCATTTCAACCAAATTATGAGCAGAAAACAGCAAAGGTAAGACAAAATTCCTAATCATTACTTCATAACCCGACCTTTATTTTTGCTATTCTGTGTCTCGTTCAGTGAGTTTTATCAGTAGAGGAATAATACTTGTACAGTTGGACCTGCTTACTCTTAGCTTAGCGCTGCAAAGTTTGTCTCATTGGTCTGTTTTATCAAATTATTCAAGACATAAACACATACTGGTCTCAGACCGTCAGCTTGGTTTTGATATTTGCCCATGTAAGTGTTGTTCGGTTGTGTTGTCTGACAATAGGTTTATATGTGTATAATGTGTATATTGCTAAAGCATTGCCATGGCAACACAGATGAAACTGCAGCCACTGGGGGAAACTGGGCTTAAGGGGGTACTCATGAGTTTACATGAATCTGAAGATGATAAAATACACCAATAACTGAAACTGAACGACAAACAGATGATTCAGCTGTTCCACACGGGCTATTTCACCAGGATTTCTTAAAAGTGATGGTTTACCGAGGTGAGGATGTCTCACTCTGTTAAATGCCTGTTGTCCTCGAGTCTCCTCCTCAACTCCTCACTCGGATCTCAGGTGGAAAGGAGTAAGACATGAGGTGAGGAACATCTTCAGCACTGACAGAGAGAGCAAGAGACCATCTGTGTGATGAAGACGCCCCCTGGAGGCGGAACTCGGGTATTTTCTCCTCTGTTTCCTCATGTTCAGGGGCAAGAAGTCCATTTGTGATCCCTCAGGGTATCAGGAGTCTGTTTGACTATAGATAAAGATGTAGTAGAAGAGAGCGCTCACGGCCAGCAGAGCAACGGACAGCAGCATGTTCTTCCGATTTTCTCCTCTTAAAGCCTCCAGCTCTTTGTCTGAATCAGGAAAAACAAGAGTATTTTAAAGATGTCATATTTTGCTAAACCCACTTTTATTAGTCTTTGGTTCATTTATTTGTGTATTTGGACCCTAATAGTTCATAAAGTTTGAATTTGAACCCTCCAGGTGCTGCAAAGCTATCTTTATATTCATTTTGGCAAAAATCAAGTGGATTTCTACAACCTGTTTTAATTCTTGCTTCATTTGTTACATTTTATAACTAGTTACATCATGGCATTTGCACATATAAGGTCAAGACTTCTGACGAACATTTCTCAGAGTACAACATAATCGTTTGTCAGCAGCAGCGGTTGTAGTAAAAACTGAAAATATGTCCCAACTTCGAGCCGATTACTTAAAATGTTCAGTTACTGCAGTGTTTCTCAAAGTGTGCGGCGGGCCCCCCAGGGGGGGTGCGAAGGTGTGCCAGGAGGGGCATGGGATATCTCCTGGGTGGTTGTTTTTTTTTCTCCTTCAGGTTAAAATATGTAGCAGGTGGAACTAAAATTTTAGTGTTGGAGCACCCTGGACTCATTTTAGGGACGTACAACAAACAAATCTACTGCCATGGTGATCTGTCACTAGACTAGACCAAGAGTTTAAGTTTGGAGAATGGACAAGGACTGGACTGGAAAAGAAAAATGTGGAATGTTTCTGTTTTTGCACTGTTTGTATAGTTTGCACTTTAAGGTTCTGAGATGTGCAATGGAAACAGGCTCATTACAGCCACTGATGCTGTCAAAATGTTAATCTTTGTTACCAAAATTTGTTTGTTGTTCTAAAAAAGTAACTTTATTGTCATAGTTGTAAGATAATTGCGCATTTCCAATTTTTATTTGGAAAAATATTGACTCGGAGCAGTCTTGTTGAGTTTATTTGCATTGTTCAAGCAAAAATCAAAGTTATTTTTAATTTGAACAACAAATTATTCAAGGAAAAGCAAAAAGTATTGTTAAAATATTGACGTTTCTTTCAATAAAAGTTATAATTGCACCACTGTTACAATGTTGCTGGGGTTGGAGGGGGCCTGGAGATTTTTCGTCCTCCAAAGGGGGGCCTGACAGAAAAAGACTGAGAACCACTGAGTTACTGGTTGAATGGGACAGAGCAGCACAGCCGACAACCTGGAGGGGGTGGGGTCATGTGCATTTAAAGGGCCAGCGCTCAAAACCACCTTTCTGGTGTCATTACTCAGAAATAGGGTTGAAGATGGACCTGTTGAGTTGAATTAACGAAGAATTCAGACCCAAGCAGAGCATTTACAGTTTATGTACACCACAGGGAAATGTTTTAAAATGCATAATTCCATTAAAAAAAAACAAAAACAACTAAATATCACTCCTTTAAAGGATTTCTTCAGTTTCAATCATTTGTGAAACCTTATGTAGCAGTAAAATATCCAAAAAGCTGTTCTCAGAATTCATGCGTAGTCGTAATAATAAAACTATCCCATTTTAGTCTTCATGTGTAACTTATACTATCAGTTTTCTTTATATATCTTTTTTTTTCTACAAGTGATACTGAAATTGTGTAAACAGTTCCATAAAATAGAGTTTGTAAGCTACAAAAATGAGCCTATTTGATAAATGATAAGTAAGACTTTAATTTTTGACACTGACGTTCACTTTCGCATGATCTGGCCCAATAACATTTCCAATTTTTTTTTGTACAACAGCTAGGGAAGGATATCACGTGTTATAAGAAAAAAATAAAGACTAACAGAGGCAACACTAAACTTAAATTCAGCTTCGGGTGTTTTTAAAAAAAAAAAAAAAATCACTAATCTATTAATTTGATATAACACACAGTCCTTTATATCACCAGAATCTTTTTAACAGACAGACTTACCTAATTTTTGCACCCTCTCATTCATTATTGCCATTTCATCTTCCAGTGCCTGTCTGTGGAATAAAAATAAAAACGATACAAACAGCAGCATATGAAGAAAAGCTACAGATGGAGAATACTGTATTATTATGTTTCTGAAAGCATGGAAGTGTTGGTAACTTCACCTTTCCCTGTCAGACAGCTTGTCTCGTCTGCTCTTGAACTCCGCCCTTTCCAGGTTGTCCTGGCAACGTGCCCTTCGTTCTTCCAAGCGGTCAATCTAAAATAAAAACAATTAAATATCATTGAAGAAACTGAAACAAGTGGAAATGTTTCTCCTGTGCTTAGCCTGCTGCGGTGTGTAGATTTTGCTTCATTAATTTTTCGCACTTCAATTCTATTTTAACTGTATTTTAATTGCATTTATAAATTGTATTTTAATTGTGTTTTGCACTGTAAAGCACTTTGTGATTCTGTGAAAAGTCCTCTATAAATAAAATTGACTTACTTACTTAATTCCAACCACAATAGTTATACTGTACGAGTTATGAAATAGCAGAAATTCAATAAACAAAAAAGAAATGTGTGGTTTGCTCTAAGTGGACATGTTAAATTTGGGCAAACTAAGTAAGCAAAATAATACTATATGAATAAAATATGCCATAAGGAAATTGGCAAGTCATTAATTCAGTATTTTAATATTCCACCACTGAAAAAGAAGGGGGAAAAAATGCTGGGTTGACTTTTTAAGAGACACATACACTACAAACAAAAAGTTAAGGATATTTTTAATTTTGGGGCTTTTTTCTTTTTTTTTTTTTTTTTCAGTTGGGATTCTTGCACCACGCTTTTTACTTTTTTGTGTGTGACTTAAATTGAGACACATTTTTTTAATGACCAGACATAATTTTATTTATTTTCTATTATTTGATTTTTTTGTGTATTGTTTATCATTATTATTATTTTTCTATTGTTTGATTTTTTTTATTTAGGCATTGTTTATTATTATTATTATTATTATTATTATTATTATTATTATTATTATTATTGTTATTATTGTTATATTTGTTCCATATGTTTTGTATTATGTCTGTGTCTGAAATAAACTAACCTAACCTTATTTTCAAATGGCAAAAATGACCCAAAAAAAGAAATATCCTTAACTTTTTGTTTATCTTTTCTAATAAAGAAAAAATATATTATTTTTATACAAAATCATTAATATACTTATGTTGACCCGTGTCATGCAACAAAATAATCTTTAATTCGTATGTAATGTATTAATAAACATGTAATAATATGATAAATACATATATGAAAGCTATTTAAAGCTACATGTGTTTTAACAGCTGAGTAATGGATTTTATGACTACATTTTAATCCAATATGATAAACTAATTAATAGTGTTGTTTGTTTGTTTTTTTGTTACATGGTACACTTCTACTGTACACATTAAAAAATACACAGATAGAGCAATAAATAAAAGCGTGATACTGAAGATTCGGTTATAACGACGCTTTTTTTTTTTTTTTTTCAACAAATCTTACCTCCGTAGCGACGCTTATTTTCTCTCGTCTTTTATCTTTTACTTTAGTCATTTTCTTATAAAATCTGAATGAGCCAAATCAGCTCCAAATCCAAAACCGTGACAATGCGGAAGTGATTTTCTTCTTCGTGTTTCTGTTCTTCCTTTGGACTCGAAAGACTTCCGGTTCTTTACTGCCATCTGGTGGTAACATAGATAAAAACGCATTAATCTTTAAAAACTATTTTTACGACAACCTGTAATTTTTTTTCCCGATACATTTAACTTTTCTAAGCGATTTAAACCATTTATTTTAATATCGTCCTTTACATTTTGCATTTTTCCGTGAAAAAAAACAACAACCAAAAAAACAGATATTTTTCTATATTTAATTTTGCGATCATCTACCCATAAAAGCTCGGAGTAAATGCGACACTTTTATTATCATTATTTTTTTATATATATCAGAAAAATATATAATTAAATAGGCGTAAAAACACGTGTCTACAACTACTACTTTTTTCTCCACCTCCATTTTATTTTTTTTTTACTGGTGAATTAATATTGTAGAAGATACTCCAAAAAGACGCATTTAATGCCTGTGAAAAGCTTAGAAACGGCATTTTTTATTTATTTATTTGTTTGTTTGTTTTTTATTTATTTATTTATTTATTTATTTATTTATTTATTTATTTATTTATTTATTTATTTATTACCTCCGTTTTATCTATTTATCTGTATTTTAAGTATGCATTCATCATGTAGGGGCCTGTTCTATGTATTCCTGCATTTTAATTATTTTGACAGGATTATTAAACATTTCGGTTCAGTGTCTTTTGGGCTTTTTAAGCGTTAAAACTAAAAATGAAAATACTGGAGGTGCTTCTGTAGGTGTTGAAATACGGTACAAATATATGGTCATATTTTTGTATAACTATCAGATGAATTTTGATGTATTTTATTCATTTATTTAGTGAATTATTTGTCTAAATTTAGATTTTAAGATACATCTGTACTGCAAAAAATTATCTATAAACATATTATTCAAATTTCCATGGGTGTATTTCCTTTTTTTTTTTTTTTTTTCTTTATCCTCACAGAGCGTGTGAGTGAGAGTTGTTATCCGCCGCTTCTAATCGGATTAAATGACCGGAAAGGACAAGACTTTACTATCTGAGAAGAAGCGACGAGGCCGGTCAGTCTCCTGTATTTGTGAAAATATGCCACTTTTTGTCAATCGGGATCAAATATTCGCACATCAGGTCCATTTACTGGAGCATAAATTAAGGGTAAGTGACATTTACAGAGTTTCTATTAAAATGAGCGCCTCAGTACTGTTTTACTGTTTAGACTTTAGACATGAAGGCCTCCCAAACACTGAAAAAGCAGAATATGTGGAATGTGCACTGATGTGTGACTGTGTTTGCAGAGTAAAGAGGAGCGAATACTTGAACTGGAGACAGAAAATGCGATACTTCATCTAAGACTTGCTGAGGTAACACGACTTTTATCATCTTTTACTTACAAGTTCAATCCTAAAAATACACTTTTATTATCCTCCTGAGACCCAGCAATGCATTTTTGTCCTCTGTAGTGGACAAGAGTTTGACAGCTTTACTTAAAAAAAAATAAAAAGTCCACTGAAAAGGACATTATATAAAATAAAATAAAAAAAAATGTATCTGAAAACCTGTTGCATCATGTTATTTTCAAATGAGGCAATTATTTAATGTAAAATGGTGAAAATATTTACTTCCTGGGTCTCAGGAGGTTATAATGAATGACAGTGCTTTATTTAAATGACTTTTGCAAATGTCTCTGTTACTCCATCTTAACCCTTTCATGCATGAATTATGAGAACCTTAGTTAAGATTTTTTTTTCTTGAGTGTTTTTATTCCTCCATAGGCATGAAAAAACAAAAATATGATTAAATTTTTTTTATGAACCTATTTTTCATGGAGATACAAAAATGTCCACTCAGCTGGACACCATGCATTTAATTTTTGAAGCAAAAAAAACCCATGTATTTAAAACCCATCATCAGAAAGTGATATACTGTGTGAAAACTATGAAATAAAAACATTTTTCATGCAGCTAATCTGATGTTTTCTCACATTTTAACATACTCTAATACTAGTTATTACTAATTTCATGCAAATGATATGCCAAAAAAATCCTTTTTGATGAAGAAAACTGTTAATTACAGTCTAATAACAATTAGCAGTTGGTTTAACACATGTTACTGCAGATCAGGTTGAACAAGAACAGCAAAGTTACTGTAATGGTATGAATATCAGTGTATTATGGGATGGTGCATAAGCGTTCACTGTGTTGGCTGATATGGAATTAAAACAACAAAACCCATGAATATACAAGAGAACAGCTGGAGAAAAACTGTCCACTGGAGTGACCAGAATGCATGAAAGGGTTAAAAAAAAAAAAAAAAAAAAAGTCCACTGAAAAGGACATTATATAAAATTTAAAAAAATGTATCTGACAACCTGTTGCATCATGCTGTTTCCAACTGAGGCAATTATGTAATGTAAAATAGCGGAAATGTTTACTTACTGGGTCTCAGGAGGTTATAATGAATGACAGTGCTTTACTTAACCCTTTCATGCATTAATTATGAGAACCTTAGGATTTTTTTTTCTTGAGTGTTTTTATTCCTCCATAGGCATTAAAAAAACAACAACAATGTGATCAAGTTGTTTTTTTTTCATAGAGTTACAAAAATGTCCATGCATTTAATTTTTGAAGTAAAGAAATGTGTTGAAAACCCAATATCAGAAACTGATATCAAAACAATGAAATAAAATCTGATGTTTTCTGACATTTTAACATATTCTAAGGCTAATTATTACTCTTTTCATGGAGATAATATGCAAAAAAAAATTAATAAATAAATAAACTTTTTTTTTTCTAACAATTAATTTACACAGAAACATGTTACTGCAGATCAGGTTTATCAAGAACAGCAAAGTTACAGTAATGGTATGAATTACAGTGTATTATGGGATGATGCATAGGCGTCCACTGTGTTGGCTGATATGGAATTAAAACAACAAAACCCATGAATATACAAGAGAACAGCTGGAGAATAACTGTCCACTGGAGTGACCAGAATGCATGAAAAGGTTAAAAAAAAAAAAAAAAAAGTCCACTGAAAAGGATATTATATAAAATTTTAAAAAATGTATCTGACAACCTGTTGCATCATGCTGTTTCCAAATGAGACAATTATTTAATGTAAAATGGTGAAAATATTTACTTCCTGGGTCTCAGGAGGTTATAATGAATGACAGTGCTTTATTTAAATGACTTTTGCAAATGTCTCTGTTGCTCCATCTTAACCCTTTCATGCATTAATTATGAGAACCTTAGTTAAGATTTTTTTTCTTGAGTGTTTTTATTCCTCCATAGGCATGGAAAAAAAACAAAAACAATGTGATCAAGTTGGGTTTTTTTTTTTTCATGGAGTTACAAAAATGTCCATGCATTTAATTTTTGAAGTAAAGAAACATGTTTAACCCTTTCATGCATTCTGGTCACTCCAGTGGACTGTTATTCTCCAGCTGTTCTCTTACAATAAATAGTGATAAATCCCTTCAGAAAGGGTAAATTTTAAAAGAAAAAAAATCACATGGGAACAGTCACAAAAGTAGCACTGGGTCTTTATGGGTTAAAAGTCTCTTTTGCGAGAGTGTCCTGGCCAAAACAGCAGCAGCAGAAGTTACAGAAAACAGAAATTTCAGCCATACGGTCACACTAAAAATGTACATAAAACACCAGACTAAAAAAAAAAAAAAAAAAAAAAAAAAAAAAAAATATATATATATATATATATATATATATATATATATATATATATATATATATACATATATATATGCATTACATTTATAAATGTTCCAGTATAAAGAACCTGTGAATGTACTGTAATATGCAGACAGTGTTTTGAAGTAGATCTGGAAGGTCTGGAACAAACATTCCTTTGAAGTAAAACCCATTAGCCCATTAATTATCACAATTTCACATTTTGACCCAAGGCTGTATTTTGGAAACTATAACCAATTTGATTCAATTCAGTTCAGTTCAATTCAGTTCAGTTCAGTTAATTTCAGTTCACATCATATCAGTTCATCATGATTCGATTCAGTTCAGTTCAATTCAGTTCAATTCAATTCATATCAGTTCAGTTTGATTCAATTCAGTTCAGTTCAGTTAAATTCAATACAGTTCAGTTCAATTCAATACAGTTCAGTTCAATTCAGTTCAGTTCAATTCAATTCAATTCATATCAGTTCATCTTGATCCAATTCAATTCAGTTCAGTTCAATTCAGTTCAATTCAATTCAATCCATATCAGTTCAGTTTGATTCAATTCAGTTCAGTTCAATTCAGTTCAGTTCAGTTAATTTCAGTTCACATCATATCAGTTCATCATGATTCGATTCAGTTCAGTTCAATTCAGTTCAATTCAATTCATATCAGTTCAGTTTGATTCAATTCAGTTCAGTTCAGTTAAATTCAATACAGTTCAGTTCAATTCAATACAGTTCAGTTCAATTCAGTTCAGTTCAGTTCAGTTCAATTCATATCAGTTCATCTTGATCCGATTCAATTGTGTTCAGTTCAATTCAGTTCAATTCAATTCATATCAGTTCAGTTTGATTCAGTTCAGTTCAATTCAGTTCAGTTCAGTTCAGTTAATTTCAGTTCACATCATATCAGTTCATCATGATTCGATTCAGTTCAGTTCAATTCAGTTCAATTCAATTCATATCAGTTCAGTTTGATTCAATTCAGTTCAGTTCAGTTAAATTCAATACAGTTCAGTTCAATTCAATACAGTTCAGTTCAATTCAGTTCAGTTCAGTTCAGTTCAGTTCAATTCATATCAGTTCATCTTGATCCGATTCAATTCAGTTCAGTTCAATTCAGTTCAATTCATATCAGTTCAGTTTGATTCAATTCAGTTCAGTTCAATTCAGTTCAGTTCAGTTAATTTCAGTTCACATCATATCAGTTCATCATGATTCGATTCAGTTCAGTTCAATTCAGTTAAATTCAATTCATATCAGTTCAGTTTGATTCAATTCAGTTCAGTTCAGTTAAATTCAATACAGTTCAGTTCAATTCAATACAGTTCAGTTCAATTCAGTTCAGTTCAGTTCAATTCATATCAGTTCATCTTGATCCAATTCAATTCAGTTCAGTTCAATTCAGTTCAATTCAATTCATATCAGTTCAGTTTGATTCAATTCAGTTCAGTTCAGTCAGTTCAATTCAATTCAATTCAATTCAATTCAGTTCAGTTCAATTCAGTTCAGTTCAGTTCAGTTCAGTTCAGTCCAATTCAGTTCAATTCAGTTCAATTCAATTCATATCAGTTCAGTTTGATTCAATTCAGTTCAGTTCAGTCAGTTCAATTCAATTCAATTCAGTTCAATTCAATTCAATTCAGTTCAGTTCAATTCAGTTCAGTTCAGTTCAGTTCAGTTCATTTTGATTCAATCCAATTCGATTCAGTACTATGCAATTCAGTTCAATTTAATTCAATTCAAGTCTTTATTGTCATCATATGGAAAAAAACTCAACATGATAGTAGTTCCAGTATCTGTCAGGCACACATACGACCAACCAGCATTTAAACTTATTTTTCGTATTATTAATGACTCAAACGTGGTAAAGTTTCACTCCTTTTATTCCTTGTAGACCAGTGTTAGTAATAGAAGTAGTCCCATATAAACACATTCTTTATTTTGTATTCAGTCTCTGGGCAGACTGCGTCAGGACCATGAAAAGGAGTCCAAAGCTCTGAACCATCAAAGGAATGCACAGAGGATAACCCAGTCAGCCCTCTGCAAACTCCTGTCTCAGGTCCAGGTACGCAGTAAAGGTTTATAAAAAAAAACAAACAAAAAAAAAAAACAACAACAACAACATTAGAGTGGATGTACAATATTTGGATGCACACACTTCACACACTTATTTGTGTTCCCTGTATGTGTTTGCAAGGCTGTGAAGCAGGACCTGAGTGAGATCTTTGGAGTCTACGTGAGCTTCGCCACTGAGCTTGAAGAACAGAGTAAAGAGCTGCTGCTGAAGGTGGACCAAGCCAACGGCAGCCTGAAGGACCACAGCAGAGATGAAGCTCAGAGTGAGTACCTGCAGGTGTAGCATGTCACACTTACGACAGGAAAAAATGATTAGACCACCAAAAGTCGTCAAAAACAATGGTTGTGCAATCAAGTCCTAACTCCTGTGTGTATCATGTGACTAAAACAGACAGAAAAGAAAACATGGAATGCCTGAAAGCACTGTTTTTGTCAGTGCAATGCCATAGATATTGATGTAAGAACTGAAGTGATTTTGGTTATTATAAAAAAAAAAAAACAAAAAACATATTTTGACTAGAAATGAGAAAAATACACTTGGTAAGAATTTAGATTTTTTCCAGTGAGTGATTTTGGTTATTATCAAGAAAACCATAAAAAATGGATAGATATCAGCTCTGAAATTAAATTCTTATGAGCACTGCAAAAATCATGTTCCATTGGCAGATTTTTTTGTTTAAGATTTTTTTTTTTTTTTTTTTTTTGCTTAATTCCAGCAAAAAAAAAAAAAACATCTGCCAGTGGAACAAGTGAAAATTATCTCTGTAAGATTTCTTGAAATACAATTTTTTTTAGGTCTATTGTCAAAAAATAAGTTCTTATATCTCACTAAAAAGTTACTCTTTAGGTGATTATCTTGTACTTTAACTGTGATGAGATATGTCGACTAGAAATGAGAAAAATACACTTAGTAAGAATTTAGATTTTTTCCAGTGAGTGATTTTGGTTATTATCAAGAAAACCATGAAAAATGTATAGATATCAGCTCTGAAATTAAACTCTTATGAGCACTTGCAGAAATCAGCTTCCATTGGCATATTTTATTTTTTTTTTTGCTTAATTTTTTTTTTTTTTTTTTTTTTTTTGCGTAATTCCAGCAAAAAAAATCTGCCAGTGGAACAAGTGAAAATTATCTCTGTAAGATTTCTTGAAATACGATTTTTTTAGATCTATTATCAAAAAAATAAGTTCTTATATCTCACTAAAAAGTTACTCTTTAGGTGATTATCTTGTACTTTAACTGTGATGAGATATGTTGACTAGAAATCAGAAAAATACACTCCGTTAGAATTTAGATTTTTTTCCAGTGAGTGATTTTGGTTATTATCAAGAAAACCATGAAAAATGGATAGATATCAGCTCTGAAATTAAACTCTTATGAGCACTGCAAAAATCAGCTTCCATTGGTAGATAATTAATTTTTTTTTTTTTTTTTGCTTAATTCCAGCAAAAAAAAAAAATCTGCCAGTGGAACAAGTGAAAATTATCTCTGTAAGATTTTTTGAAATATGATTTTTTTTAGGTTTATTGTCAAAAATAAGTTCTTATATCTCACTAAAAAGTTACTCTTTAGGTGATTATCTTGTACTTTAACTGTGATGAGATATGTTGACTAGAAATCAGAAAAATACACTTAGTAAGAATTTAGATTTTTTCCAGTGAGTGATTTTGGTTATTATCAAGAAAACCATGAAAAATGGATAGATATCAGCTCTGAAATTAAACTATTATGAGCACTTGCAGAAATCAGCTTCCATTGGTAGATTTTTTTGCTTAATTTAAGATTTTTTTTTTTTTTGCTTAATTCCAGCAAAAAAAAAAAATCTGCCGGTGGAACAAGTGAAAATTATCTCTGTAAGATTTCTTGAAATACAATTTTTTTTAGGTTTATTGTCAAAAAATAAGTTCTTATATCTCACTAAAAAGTTACTCTTTAGGTGATTATCTTGTACTTTAACTGTGATGAGATATGTCGACTAGAAATGAGAAAAATACACTTAGTAAGAATTTAGATTTTTTTCCAGTGAGTGATTTTGGTTATTATCAAGAAAACCATGAAAAATGGATAGATATCAGCTCTGAAATTAAACTCTTATGAGCACTGCAAAAATCAGCTTCCATTGGTAGATAATTAATTTTTTTTTTTTTTTTTGCTTAATTCCAGCAAAAAAAAAAAATCTGCCAGTGGAACAAGTGAAAATTATCTCTGTAAGATTTTTTGAAATATGATTTTTTTTAGGTTTATTGTCAAAAAATAAGTTCTTATATCTCACTAAAAAGTTACTCTTTAGGTGATTATCTTGTACTTTAACTGTGATGAGATATGTTGACTAGAAATCAGAAAAATACACTTAGTAAGAATTTAGATTTTTTCCAGTGAGTGATTTTGGTTATTATCAAGAAAACCATGAAAAATGGATAGATATCAGCTCTGAAATTAAACTATTATGAGCACTTGCAGAAATCAGCTTCCATTGGTAGATTTTTTTGCTTAATTTAAGATTTTTTTTTTTTTTGCTTAATTCCAGCAAAAAAAAAAAATCTGCCGGTGGAACAAGTGAAAATTATCTCTGTAAGATTTCTTGAAATACAATTTTTTTTAGGTTTATTGTCAAAAAATAAGTTCTTATATCTCACTAAAAAGTTACTCTTTAGGTGATTATCTTGTACTTTAACTGTGATGAGATATGTCGACTAGAAATGAGAAAAATACACTTAGTAAGAATTTAGATTTTTTTCCAGTGAGTGATTTTGGTTATTATCAAGAAAACCATGAAAAATGGATAGATATCAGCTCTGAAATTAAACTCTTATTAGCACTTGCAAAAATCAGCTTCCATTGGTAGATTTTTTTGCTTAATTTAAGATTTTTTTTTTTTTTTTTTTGCTTAATTCCAGCAAAAAAAAAAAAATCTGCCGGTGGAACAAGTGAAAATTATCTCTGTAAGATTTCTTGAAATACAATTTTTTTTAGGTTTATTGTCAAAAAATAAGTTCTTATATCTCACTAAAAAGTTACTCTTTAGGTGATTATCTTGTACTTTAACTGTGATGAGATATGTTGACTAGAAATGAGAAAAATACACTTAGTAAGAATTTAGATTTTTTTCCAGTGAGTGATTTTGGTTATTATCAAGAAAACCATGAAAAATGGATAGATATCAGCTCTGAAATTAAACTCTTATGAGCACTTGCAGAAATCAGCTTCCATTGGCAGATTTTTTTTTTTTTTTTGCTTAATTTTTTTTTTTTTTTTTTTTTTTTTTTTTTTGCGTAATTCCAGCAAAAAAAATCTGCCAGTGGAACAAGTGAAAATTATCTCTGTAAGATTTCTTGAAATACGATTTTTTTAGATCTATTATCAAAAAAATAAGTTCTTATATCTCACTAAAAAGTTACTCTTTAGGTGATTATCTTGTACTTTAACTGTGATGAGATATGTTGACTAGAAATCAGAAAAATACACTCCGTTAGAATTTAGATTTTTTTCCAGTGAGTGATTTTGGTTATTATCAAGAAAACCATGAAAAATGGATAGATATCAGCTCTGAAATTAAACTCTTATGAGCACTGCAAAAATCAGCTTCCATTGGTAGATAATTAATTAATTTTTTTTTTTTTGCTTAATTCCAGCAAAAAAAAAAAATCTGCCAGTGGAACAAGTGAAAATTATCTCTGTAAGATTTTTTGAAATATGATTTTTTTAGGTTTATTGTCAAAAAATAAGTTCTTATATCTCACTAAAAAGTTACTCTTTAGGTGATTATCTTGTACTTGAACTGTGATGAGATATGTTGACTAGAAATGAGAAAAATACACTTGGTAAGAATTTAGATTTTTTCCAGTGAGTGATTTTGGTTATTATCAAGAGAAAACCATGAAAAATGGATAGATATCAGCTCTGAAATTAAACTATTATGAGCACTTGCAGAAATCAGCTTCCATTGGCAGATTTTTTTTTTTTTTTTGCTTAATTTTTTTTTTTTTTTTTTTTTTTGCGTAATTCCAGCAAAAAAAATCTGCCAGTGGAACAAGTGAAAATTATCTCTGTAAGATTTCTTGAAATACGATTTTTTAGATCTATTATCAAAAAAATAAGTTCTTATATCTCACTAAAAAGTTACTCTTTAGGTGATTATCTTGTACTTTAACTGTGATGAGATATGTTGACTAGAAATGAGAAAAATACACTCCGTAAGAATTTAGATTTTTTCCAGTGAGTGATTTTGGTTATTATCAAGAGAAAACCATGAAAAATGGATAGATATCAGCTCTGAAATTAAACTATTATGAGCTATTTCTGTTCTTATCATTATATTTGTCCAAATAAATGTACCTTTAGTTGTACCAGGCATTAAAATGAACAAGAAATTGAAGAAAACAAGGGGTGGTCTAATCATTATTTCTATGAGTGTATATTGATATCTCTAACCACGTCCATGTTATAAACCATTTTTAACATTTCAAAAATTAGTAAAAAATTTAAAAATCAAAATTTCTCAAAACTGATCAAACTTTGTAGACATTCTCCCAAGGAAGCTACATAAAAATGTGAAATGAATCTAGTAGTTTTGGAGAAGATTGTTGACATTGGTGCCCTTTTTTGACCCTTCAAGGTCAAAGGTCATGGACTGAAATAAAAGTCCCTATATGACTTCCTACCGTTAGTTGTACCAGGCATTAAAATGAACAAGAAATTGAAGAAAACAAGGGGTGGTCTAACAATTTTTCCACAACTGTATATTGATATTTCTAACCATGTCCATGTTATAAACCATCAAAATATGGACAATTCTAAGTAAAAGGCGAATTTTTAATATTTCAAAAAATGTCAAAAATTTAAAAAAAAAAAATCGAAATTTCTCAAAACTGAGTAAACTTTGCCGAAATTCTCCCAAGGAAGCTACGTAAAAAATGTGAAATGAATCTAGTAGTTTCGGAGGAGAAGATCGTTGAAATGTTGACATCGGTGAAATTTTTTTGACCCTTCAAGGTCACGGACCGAAATAAAAGTCCCTATATGACTTCCTACCGTTAGTTGTACCAGGCATTAAAATGAACAAGAAATTGAAGAAAACAAGGGGTGGTCTAACAATTTTTCCACAACTGTATATTGATATTTCTAACCATGTCCATGTTATAAACCATCAAAATATGGACAATTCTAAGTAAAAGGCGAATTTTTAATATTTCAAAAAATGTCAAAAATTTAAAAAAAAAAATCGAAATTTCTCAAAACTGAGTAAACTTTGCCGAAATTCTCCCAAGGAAGCTACGTAAAAAATGTGAAATGAATCTAGTAGTTTCGGAGGAGAAGATCGTTGAAATGTTGACATCGGTGAAATTTTTTTGACCCTTCAAGGTCACGGACCGAAATAAAAGTCCCTATATGACTTCCTATCGTTACCCCCATGAGCAGGTTGTGTGTTGAGTTTTGACATGTGTGTCTTTGAATGTAGAACCATCAGGATGCACTGACTGAACCCAAGCAAGTCTTTCAGTTTGTTTCGTTGAATTGCAGAGTAGATAATGTTATTGACAAACTAGATACCGAATATTCCACCAGTTCATTTAGCCACCGTACTCCAACCTCCACCCCTCTATCCTCATTAACCCGACCGCCCTCCCCTCCATCTTACAGGTTACGAGCTGTATGTCAATTAGAGTGTGGGACTTGGCTGTTAATCCTCTCATACCGTCCCTCCACTCCTCTATCCCACCCCGCCCTTGGAGTCAGTCCAAGGTTGACTGCAGTGCATTAACAATATCCTGCGACTCAGCTGGTCACAACAACACCGTGGGTTCATCCAAACTGATCATGTCACAGCCTTCGGGCCACGGAATCTGTGTGAAATGCTGCAGGATGCAACGAGGAATCAGAATCAGAATCAGAATACTTTAAGTTTTGTGTGTGTGTGTGTGTGTGTGTCAGAATCAGAATCAGATTTATTGCCAAGTAATTTTTACATTACAAGGAATTTGACTTGGTTCTGTTGGTGCAAACAGTTAAAAGAAATAGGTATCAAAAATAAAAAATAAGAATAAGAATATAGAAAAACAGAATTGTTTGCCTTCAGAAGTGAAAAAAGGTATTATATACATATACAGTATATTCCCTTCTTTCTTGAGTCTGTTTGTTCATGCAAAATGAAGCCTGATTAATATAGTTTAAAAATGAATGATATTTAATCGGGATTAATCGAAATTAATCCACAACAATCCTGTAATTAATCTGATTAAAAATTTGAATCATTTGACAACACTGCTAAATATATGGGTGACTGTGGCTCAGTTGGTAGAGCGGGTCGTCCAATGACCAAAGGGTTGGTGGTTTGAATCCTGGCTCTGACTGTCAACATGTTGAAATGTCCTTGGGCAAGACACTGAACCCTAAATTGCTCTCAGTAGGGTCTGGTAGCACCTTGCATAGCAGCAGCCAACTACTGGTGTATGAGTGTGTGTGTGAATGGGTGAATGTGAAGCTTTGTAAAGCGCTTTAGGCATCATGAAGGTGTAGAAAATGTGCTATGCAAGTGCAGTCTGTTTTTTTTTTTTTTTTGTAGTATTGATAATTTCTTACCTGCTACTTTTATTATACTTGAATGGAGCAATTGTAACACACACACACACACACACACACACACACACACACACACACACACACACACCTTTTCAACCTCTCCCCTCTGGCAGGAGGCTGCGGTCCATCAGGACTAAAACCTCACACCACAAAAACAGTTTCTTTCCCTCTGCAGCCGGTCTCATCAACAAGGCCCCTGACCCCCACTGACCACCTCCCCCCACAGACACTTGTCATGAGCATTATTGCACAGCTGCTTATTTTGCACTGTTATGCACTACTGTCACTTCAAGAAAACCACAGTTTTCAGCACATATGGTAGTGTATACAGGGTGGGGAAGCAAAATTTACAATATTTTGAGGCAGGGATTGAAAGACAGTGTATGACCAATTAGTTTATTGAAAGTCATGAGAATTTAAATCTTCAAATCATATTTTACTGCATTTCTAACGGTCTTGTTGTCTACCTCAAGTTCAGTTGCCATTTTTCTCATGGATTTGGTTGGATCCTTTAGGATTTTGGATTTGAGAGCTTTAATAAAAGCTTTGGTACGTTTTTTGTTGCTTCCTCCACTTCCAGACTTTCTCGTAATACGAGGGCCGTTCAATAAGTTCATGGCCTCACCCAGAACAGAACAACACAGACTGATAATTTATATTTTATTTTTCAACATAATCTCCATTTACAGCAATGCACTTGGTCCATCGATGTTCAAGCATCACTATCCCATCACGAAAGAATGTAACATCCTGTATTATAACAACCAGTATTTCTGGGTGAGGCCATGAACTTATTGAACAGCCCTCGTAGTTTTGCTCATAGTCATTCTCTTCTTTCCATTATAAACAGTCTTTATGGACACTCCAACTATTTTTGAAATCTCCTTTGGTGTGACGAGTGCATTCAGCAAATCACACACTCTTTGACGTTTGCTTTCCTGATTACTCATATGGGCAAAAGTTTCTGAAAAGGTATGGATAATAGTGTTAGGTATGATTATGACATCAATATATGTTTGGTTTCCAAACAATTGATGTAGTGCCTGCTGAGAAAAAACAACTAAATGTTCATTGTAAATTTTGCTTCCCCACCCTGTATTTCCAATTCTCATTTCTTCAGGTGCTGCAAGAAAATACAGGAAATATGTGCACAGACTTAAAAGACACACAAAAAACTGAACTAAATTGGTTCCAAAGGTTAAAGTCAGTATTTAGTGTGACCCAAACAGTTAAAAACATCTGACGTGTGTCAAAGGAAACCTGGTATAAAACATCAGAAAGTCAAATGTCTGGGGGAAGAATGTTAACGGTCACAAAGTTAATGAACTAAACCTACAGGAATAGATTGTCTGGCAGTCATCCAGTGCATTTGTTTAACCCTTTCATGCAGGAATAATGAGAACCTTAATCAAGATTTTTTTTTTTCTTCCTGAGTGTTTTTATTGCTCTTTAGGCATTTTTTTATGAAGCTATTTTCCATAGAGTTGCAAAAACGTCCACTAAACTTGACACCAAAGAAAAAACAAAACAAGTATTTACTGATATACTGTGTGAAAACTATGAAATAAGAACATTTTATTGCTGTTAATCTGATGTTTTCTCACATTTTAACAAACTCTAATACAAGTCATTACTCCCTTCATGGAGACAATATGCAAAAAAAAAAAAAAAAAATCTTTCTGTTGTTAATTACAGTCTAATAACGGTAACAAGCAATTGATTTACACTTAAACATGTTAGATCAGGTTTATCAAGAACAGCAAAGTTCCAGTAATGTT
Organism: Sphaeramia orbicularis; assembly: GCF_902148855.1. Taxonomy (NCBI): domain Eukaryota; kingdom Metazoa; phylum Chordata; class Actinopteri; order Kurtiformes; family Apogonidae; genus Sphaeramia; species Sphaeramia orbicularis. The sequence goes on along the minus strand of NC_043979.1, from coordinate 41,327,695 downwards.
ATCAATTGTAGTGTATGGGATGATGCATGTGTTGGCAGATATGAAACTAAAACAAAATCCATGAATATACAAGAGATCAGCTGTAGAAGAACTGTCCGCTGTAGTGACCACTATGCATGAAAGGGGTTAAAAGTACTGATGTGATGCTTCCTGGACAGATTTACAGGATCGAGTTGCAGCTCTGGAGCGCTCTCTGGAGGAGGAGAGGGAGAGGTGCAGAGTGGAAAAGCAAAGGAGGAGAGAGCTTCATAACGCACTGGTGGTGAGTACAGATGTTTATGGTATTGAGTTACACTTACGAAGCATTCCTTCATACAAACATGGGCCCTTTTATACAAACATAAACCTTAAAGTTAGATGTAAACCGTCAGATTTCAGTTTCTTGATTCTTCTTTTTTTTTTTTTTTCAACAATATATTTATTGAGATTTTTTTTTACAGGCCGTATATACAAAATAGAACCATAAAACAATTGAATAAACAGGCAAAAAGGTACATTTAAAATCAATGCTTGAATCCATGAGCGTCCTTCCAGATGATGAGTAGTATTGTCCGAATAAAGCACATGATTGTGGACCTGTACAGGGAATAATTATACAGGGTGGGGAAGCAAAATTTACAATGAACGTTTAGTTGTTTTTTCTCTGCAGGCACTACGTCAATTGTTTTGAAACCAAACGTATATTGATGTCATAATCATACCTAACACTATTATCCATACCTTTTCAGAAACTTTTGCCCATATGAGTAATCAGGAAAGCAAACGTCAAAGAGTGTGTGATTTGCTGAATGCACTCGTCACACCAAAGGAGATTTCAAAAATAGTTGGAGTGTCCATAAAGACTGTTTATAATGGAAAGAAGAGAATGACTATGAGCAAAACTATTACAAGAAAGTCTGGAAGATACTATTAAAGAAGAATGGGAGAAGTTGTCACCTGAATATTTGAGGAACATTTGCGCAAGTTTCAGGAAGCGTGTGAAGGCAGTTATTGAGAAAGAAGGAGGACACATAGAATAAAAACATTTTCTATTATGTACATTTTCTTGTGGCAAATAAATTCTCATGACTTTCAATAAACTAATTGGTCATACACTGTCTTTCAATCCCTGCCTCAAAATATTGTAAATTTTGCTTCCCCACCCTGTATGTTGTAACTGTGTGTTGTATTCCATGCTGCCTCTTGGCCAGGACTCCCTTAAAAATGAGGTTCTTAGTCTCAATGGGATCTTTTTTCCTGGTTAAATTAAAAAAAATTGTATGTAACAGGGACATTGTACATTAATTTACACTGCTGTAAATGCACCAGAGTTAGCATAAAGGCTATTTTTCATCTGCAGACCCTGGACAGATATTAAATTATCACCCTAAATGGTAGCAGAAGATTATAAATATGCAACTTTAAGAACAAAATTTTAAATACCTAAACACAGACGAGTACAATATAAGTTTAGCAATACAACAACTTAAAATTAATAACACAACAGCGAAAGTAAATTAAAAAATAAAATAAAATATTCAAAATGACTTGGCCCTTAAGCATATTAAAACAATACAGAGACAGGACTAAAATATTTCTAATGCTCCAATTATTAATGTACCAGTTTTTTAGATGCATTTTGAACTCATTTTGTGTATTTTATTAGACCTTATTCTCATTTCTGATGTTGCAAAACTGTAAACCTACCAACAAAATACAGTTCAAATACTTGAACTTCTGAGCAAATTTAAATGATCCTAACCCACTATTTAGAAAAAAAAAATATTCCCACATCTGTGCAGTGTCCACTTTTATACTACTTTCTTTTATATTTACCTGCAAAGTTTATTTAAAAAAAGAGTTAGCATAAAGGCTATTTTTCATCTACAGACCCTGGACAGATGTTAAATTATCACCCTAAACAGTAACACAAGATTATAAATATGCAACTTTAAAAACTAAATTTTAAATATCCAAACACAGATGAGTACAATACAAGTTTCGCAATACAGAAATTGTAAATTAATAACACATCTGCCAAAGTAAGTAAAAAAAAAATTAAACTCTTCAAATAGACTTGGCACTTAGACATTTAAAAAAATATAGAGACAGGACTAAAACATTTCTAATGCTGACAGCTCTAATTATTAATATACCATATATAATATATATAATGGAAAGAAGAGAATGACTATGAGCAAAACTATTACGAGAAAGTCTGGAAGATACTATTAAAGAAGAATGGGAGAAGTTGTCACCTGAATATTTGAGGAACACTTGTGCAGGTTTCAGGAAGCGTGTGAAGGCAGTTATTGAGAAAGAAGGAGGACACATAGAATAAAAACATTTTCTATTATGTACATTTTCTTGTGGCAAATAAATTCTCATGACTTTCAATAAACTAATTGGTCATACACTGTCTTTCAATCCCTGCCTCAAAATATTGTAAATTTTGCTTCCCCACCCTGTAATGTCCCAGATACCTGCAACAGATAAGTTGAATCTTTGTTTTTAACCCTTTCATGCATAGTGGTCACTACAGTGGACAGTTATTCTACAGCTGTTCTCTTTTATATTCATGGATTTTATTGTTTTAGTTCCATATCAGCCAACACAGTGGATCATCCCATACACTGACATTCATACCATCACTGTAACTCTTCTGTTCTTGATAAACCTCATCTGCACTAACATGCTTTGGTGTAAATCAATTGCTTGTTATTATTATTAGACTGTATTTAACAGTTGTTTTTTTTTTTTTTTTTTTTAACAAAAAGTTGTTTTTTTGCATACTATCTCCATAAAGTGATTAATAATTAGTTTTAGTGTATGTTAAAATGCGACATCAGAAAACATCAGATGAGCAGAATTAAAAAAAAAAAAAAAAAAAAAAAAAAAGTTTATAGTTTTCACAAAGTATGCCAGTAAATACATGTTTCTTTGTTTCAAAAATTAACCCTTTCATGCACAGTGGTCATGCCAGTGGACAGCTCTTCTACAGCTGTTCTCTTGTATATTCATGGATTTTGTTGTTCTCTTCATTGTTTTTTTTTTTGTTTTTTTTTGTTTTGTTTTTTTACACATATCTTTATTAAAGTTTTAAGACACTACATATCTTTTCTGACATGAATAAGTAACATTATGTAGATCTCTCCTGAGCATAAACCCCCAGAATCACAAGCCCTCTCCATAGTTTTCACACAATTTATCAGTAAATACATGTTTCTGCGCGTCAAAAATTAAACGTGTGGTGTCCTGCTGAGTGGACGTTTTTGCAACTTCATGAAAAATAGTTTCATAAGATTTTTTTTTTTTTTTCATTGTTATTTTTTGTATGTTTTTTTTTTTTTTTTTTTTTTTTTACATATTTAAAATAATTTTTCATTTATTTATTATTTATTTTTCAGAAGAAAATTTTCGATCGCATTGTTTTTTTCATCTCTAAAGAGGAATAAAAACACCCAGGAAAAAATTTTGATTAAGGTTCTCATAATTCGTGCATGAAAGGGTTAAACAAATGGTGTCCAGCTGAGTGGACATATTTGCAACTCCATGAAAAATAGGTTCATAAAAAAAAAAAAACCGTTGAATCGCATTGTTTTTTTCATGCCTAAAGAGGAATAAAAACACTTTGGAAAAAAATCTTGATTAGGTTCTCATAATTCATGCATGAAAGGGTTAATATAATTAACGAAACGGCCCCACACTTTTTCAAAAATGCCTTGTATGTCTTTTAACCCTTTCATGCATGAATTATGAGAATCTTTGTCAATATTTTTTTTTTTCTTGAGTGATTTTATTCCTCTTTAAGGCATGAAAAAAACAATGCAATTGAAATTTTTTAATGAACCTATTTTTCATGGAGTTACAAAAATGTCTACTCATTTGGACACCATACGTTTAATTTCTGAAGCAAAGAAACATGTATTTAAAACCCATCACCAGAAAGTGATATGTGTGAAGATTATAAAATAAAAACATTTTTAATGCCACTAATCTGATGTTTTCTCACATTTTAACCTACTCTAATACTAGCTACTACTCACATCATGGAGATAATTTGCAAAAAAAAAACTTTTTATTTTAACAAAACTGTTAATTACAGTCTAATAACAACTACAAATCGATTTACACTAAAATATGTTACTGCAGATCAGGTTTATCAAGAACAGCAAAGTTACAGTACTGGTATGGATTGCAGTGTTTGTGATGATGCATAAGCGTCCACTGTGCTGGCTGATATGGAACTAAAACAAAAAAAACCATGAATATATAAGAGAACAGCTGTAGAATAACTGTCCACTGTAGTGACCACTGTGCATGAAAGGGTTAAATACATGTTCCTTTGCTTCAGAAATGAAACGCATGGTGTCCAAATGAGTAGACATTTTTGTAACTCCATGAAAAATAGGTTCATTAAAAAATTTCAATTGCACTGTTTTTTTTCATGCCTTAAAGAGGAATAAAATCACTCAAGCAAAAAAAAAAAAAATTTGAAAAAGATTCTCATAATTCATGCATGAAAGGGTTAAAAGACATACAAGACATTTTTGAAAAAGTGTGGGGCCATTTCATTAATTACATTAACCCTTTCATGTATGAATTATGAGAACCTAATCAAGATTTTTTTCCTAAGTGTTTTTATTCCTCTTTAGGCATGAAAAAAACAATGTGATTCAAGATTTTTTTTTTTTTTTTATGAACCTATTTTTCATGGAGTTGCAAATATGTCCACTCAGCTGGACACCATGTGTTTAAAGCGTATGGGATTTTTTCAAGTGGTAATCATAAAGACAATTTTTTGAGCCATTTTGCAATACTCGGTTTGCCCATTTCTTAGTTTCTTGATTCTTTATTATTTTAAGACCTGGATAAGACTTGTTTGCTTTTCTTACAGACTTTCATGTAGGAGGCTTATGAGAGTTACCTTTGACTAAATAATTGATCTCACTGCTTTATATTCTCATCTCATTTCTCACTCCATAATATTATTAAACATTAATGAGTGTTAAATTATGACCGATGTTTCCTCTTTATTATCAGTTGATGTCACTGGTAAGGAGTAGAGATGATTGATGATGGTTTAACCCATAAAGACCCAGTCCTACTTTTGTGTCAGTTCTCAAATACATTTTTCTTTCTATTTAACCTTTGTCAAGTTATTTATCACCATTTATTCTCATATTATCTTCTGTATTTTGCATTTTTTCAGTGAAAATTGTGTATTTTCCTTTATCTAATTTACTGATCATGTAGACCTGGGGTGCCAATAAGGGGGGTAAACATGACAAATTCATGGGGCCCAGTGTTTGTGGGGGGGCCCATAGAGCAGTGGAGGGGGCCCAGTGGATATACAAGTTGTGAAAATTTCATGTGAGATCCGCTGAAGAAGAGAGGTGTAGAAGTGGGGAGACGAACGGTGAATGCATGTTAAGTTTTCACAGTATCATAAATGATGTTGCATATGAAGTGCACCCCCCATGTACATATATACCCCCCCCCCCCCAAGTCCGACAGATTGAGAAGATTTCTGTATGGTCCAGAACAATTCTGCTTTCATGGGGCCCATATTTGGTGGCAGCGCCCCTGACGTAGATGTTCATAAAAAGTCAGAGTAAATTCAAAGGTTATTACATCAGAACCAGAGAAAACTCAAGAAAAAGTGACTTTTTCAGCAAAATCTATCATTAACTGAACACAAACCCAGTGTGTCCATCCACTGTCATTGATCCAACGCCATGGATTTTACTGGTGAATCAATGTTGTAGACGATAACGGTGTTTTCATGGTAACTATGGAGCTTCTGAACGTCCAAATGGGACATATCTGATGACCATGAAAAGATAAAAAACTGTATTTTACACCAATTATTTACATAAATTGATAGGATTAATGGATCAACAGGTATGAAACTATAAATTATAGATCACTAGATGCTTGTGTGCGATGCTGGGTCTATATGGATTAATACGGAAAAAAACTGCAAAAACTGAGGCTAGAGTAAAACAAAACCCACCCTTGCATCATATTTGATCTTTTTCCACAGGAGCTGAGAGGCAACATCAGAGTGCACTGCAGGGTCCGTCCGGTTCTACACTTTGACCACATCCAACCCTCTACGTCTGGATCTGGGTAAGTCAACACACGCTGCATCATCCATCAGTACCATTAGGTGAAACTCACTGTATATTTTCTTATGTCAGGTCTGGGTCATCAGAGGAAGTCATCTGTGCCGTCAGCGAGGTGAGTTTCACACCCTCAGTCATTTTGGTTCTTTTAGACTTTGCTACAGTGCCGTCTTTTTCTCAAAACTATTTTCTGTTTATGGTTTTTAAGGACACTCTGATGGTGAACTGCTTGAGAACGGGGATGCCTGTACAAAACAAGCTGTTTGAGTTTGAGAGGTAAAATCAAATACACATAGATAGATAGATAGATAGATAGATAGATAGATAGATAGATAGATAGATAGATAGATAGATAGATAGATAGATAGATAGATAGATAGATAGATAGATAGATAGATAGATAGATAGATAGATAGATAGATAGATAATGTAAAAAATGTCAGATTCATAGCTGGATAATTAACAAAATGATTACAAATGAGTAAAAAATTAACAAAATACAGGGAGAACAAGAACAGCACTCGAAGAGCACAGACCTCCACAAAGACAGATCTGCCTCCTCCCCCCCATCACCACCAAAATTTATTAATTTCTTCCTTGTGCCAGTATCAACATTTCCTGAAAATTTCATGAAAATCCGTCCATAACTTTTTGACTTATCTTGCTAACAAACAAACAAACAAACAAACACACACACACACAAACACGCACGCAAACACACAAAGCAACGTGATCACAATACCTCCTGGCAGAGGTAAAAATTGACAAAAATGGACAAACATAAGCATCAGAGACCAAAAAATTCAGCAAAATTAGTGAAAAATTTAAAAAAAAAAAAAAAAAAAAAGAGACAAAATTACTAAAAAAGTGAACAAAATAGTCAAAAAATATAGACAAAATGGACAAAAATAAACATTAATAAGTAGCAAAATGAACAAAATGAAAAAAATAGATAGGTTAGACGTAGGAAAATACCTGTTTTTCACTGAAAAAAAAAGCAAACTATAGAGGATAATATTATAATGAATGCTGATAAATTACAGAAATTAAAGAAAAGTTAAAAAAAAAAAAAAAGAGAGAGAGAGAGAAAAATTCATTTGGGAACTGACATAAAAGTAGCTCTAGGTCTTCATGCGTTAAATCCTCTTGTATTTTCTACAGTGCATCTGAAAAGGACTAATATGTAGGATTATAAGGTTATTTTCCTCTTTTTAGATAGATAGATAGATAGATAGATAGATAGATAGATAGATAGATAGATAGATAGATAGATAGATAGATAGATAGATAGATAGATAGATAGATAGATAACAAAAAATGTCAGATTCATAGATGGATAATTAACAAAATGATTACAAATGAGTAAAAAATTAACACAATACAGGGAAAAAATTGACAAAAATGAACAAATGGCATCAGAGACCAAAAAATTCAGCAAAATCAGTGAAAAATTTAAAAAATGAGACAAAATTAATTTAAAAAAAAAAAGTGAACAAAATAGTCAAAATATAGACAAAATGGACAAAAATAAACATTAATAAGTAGCAAAATAAACAAAATGAAAAAAATAGATAGTTTAGACTTAGGAAAATACCTGATTTTCACTGAAAAAAAGCAAACTACAGAGGATAATATTATAATGACTGCTGATGAATTACAGAAATTAAAGAAAAGTTAAAAAAAAAAAAAAAAAGAGAGAGAGAAAAATTCATTTGGGAACTGACATTTTTATCCACTTTTTAGATAGATAGATAGATAGATAGATAGATAGATAGATAGATAGATAGATAGATAGATAGATAGATAGATAGATAGATAGATAGATAGATAGATAGATAGCAGCATGACACACATAGAATACAAGAATAAAAAATAGAACACAGACCAAACATACTATACATAATAAAATAGAAGAATAAAAACATAACTGGTAAAAAAAAAAAAAAACATAAATATGGAAAATCAAACAGTAAGGTGCAAAAATGTTGTTTACCATAGACTATTTTTTTCCTCTTCTAGGGTTCATGGACCAGATGATTCCCAGGATGTTGTGTTTGAAGAAGTCAGACCGCTGCTCACATCTCTGATGGATGGGTGAGCACGAAACAAGCACAAAAAAGCTAACGGCCTGCAGTGTTGATTACATCCAGTTAGAATGAGCTGAACTAATGTCAAACACTGTAGAGAAATGCATTCCAAACATTTGTTTTTGTTAGTTCTACAGTTGGTTTAGTTTCCCAGTAAGTGAATGCTATCTTCCACCTTCCCTGCAGCTATAATGTGTGCATCATGGCATATGGGCAGACCGGCAGTGGAAAGACTCACACCATGATGGGTTCTCAGCCTCTGGAACAACACTCTGGGACTCAGCAGGAGGCTCAGCAGGGGATCATTCCCAAGGCGGCGGCTGAGCTGTTTCGGTGAGAGACGATAGACAAGACTGAGGCAAAAAGGCCTTTGTGCAGTTGTTTTTGTAAAATATACAGCGTGTATAGTGAAGAAATACGCCGGTGCATTTGTGTTCTTCTACTGCAGTGGTGTCAAACACAAACCCAGCCCACCAAAGGATCCAGTCTGACCCTACAAAATATTCCACTGAAGTTATTAACAGTCAAGGGTATTGAACTGGTTTTCATTCAGGAGCCACATACAGACTAATATTATACCAAGTAAAAATAATAATAATAATAATAATAATAATAATAATAATAACTAGAAGCACTCGGAGAGCGCAGACCTCCGCCAAGGCTGATCAGTGGCCCCACCCGTGGGCCCCCCCACGCCAAGGAGGTTATGTTTTTGCCAGGGTTTGTCTATTTGTCTGTCCGTTAGTGTGCAACATAACTCAAAAAGTTATGGACAGATTTTGATGAAATTTTCTGGTCTGCGCCCCCCCCCACCCCCGATCACCACCAAAATTTAATCATTTCTTCCTTATCCCATTTCCAACAAACCCTGAAAATTTCATCAAAATCTGTCCATAACTTTTTGAGTTATGTTGCACACTAACGGACAGACAAACAGACAAACAAACAAACCCTGGCAAAAACATAACCTCCTTGGCGGAGGTAATAATAATAATAATAGCTTTATTTATATAGCACCTTTTAAAAACAAAGTTTACAAAGTGCTTTTGACAAGTTCAGTTCCGTGAAAAAGTATTTGTCCCCTTCCTGATTTCTGTTTTTTTTTTGCATATCTATCACACACAAAGGTTTCAAATCATCAAACCAATTTTAATATCACTCAGAGACAACCCAAGGAAATACAAAATGCAGTTTTTAAATGATGATTTTATTTACCAAGAGGGGAAAAAATACAAACCTATCTGGCTCTATGTGAAAAAGTAACTGCCCCCCCTTGTTAAATCACAAAATACCTGTGACTAACCACAAATTTGGGACAGATGAGTTCAATTTCACAAGCCACACCCAAACCTGATTACCACCATACTTGTTGAATCAAGAAATCACTTAAATAGAATCGGTCAGAGAAAGTGAAGTAGGCTACAAGATCTAAAGAACCAATGCATCATGCCACGATCCAAAGAAATTCAAGAAGAAATGAGAAAAAAAGTAATTGAAATCCATCAGTCTAGAAAAGGTTACAAAGCCATTTCCAAGGCTTTGGGGCTCCAGCGAACCACTGTCAGAGCCATTATCCACAAATGGAGAAAACTGGGAACAGCGGCAAACCTTCCCAGGAGTGGTCGACCAACTAAAATTACTCCAAGAGTGTCAAAGTCCGGATTTAAATCCAATTGAGATGCTGTGGTGTGACCTTAAACGGGCACTTCATGCTAGAAAACCCACCAATATGGCGGAGTTGAAACAATTCTGCAAAGAAGAGTGGGACAAAATTCCTCCAGAGCGATGTGAAAGACTCATCACCAATTATCGCAAACGCTTGATTTCAGTTATTGCTGCCAAGGGTGGCACAACCCGTTATTAGGTTCAGGGGGCAATTACTTTTTCACATAGGGTCAGATAGGTTTGGATTTTTTTGTGCCTTAATAAATTAAACTGTCATTTAAAAACTGCATTTTGTATTTCCTTGGGTTGTCTCTGAGTGATATTAAAATTGGTTTGATGATTTGAAACCTTAGTGTGTGACAGATACGCAAGAAAAACAGAAATCAGGAAGGGGGCAAATACTTTTTCACGGCCCTGTAAAGGGCACAACAGCAGGATACAAGATACAAGTAAAAACACTAAAACAGAAGCAATACAATAGGAGAGATGTGCACAACAATGCAGAAACATGACACTTGGAATAAATTAAATGAATCGGAATAAAGAGGGCAGGGATAACGTAACATGATGCTTTCAGTTCAATGCAAAAATAAAGGCGTGAGATAAAACAACATCATGTGTGAGAATATAAACCAACAATCAAACAGGATAAGATTCAAGTTTAAAAAAAATAATTAAAATTTAAAATTAAAAGGGACAAACATCACATAAAAGCACGTCTATAAAAGTGTGTTTTAAGAAGTGATTTAACAGATGCTACTGATTCCGCAAGCCTTATCTCCTCGGGCAGGATGTTCCAAAGTTGAGGAGCCCTGATGGAAAAGGCCCAAAAAGAACACTAACAGTAATAGTAATAGTAATAGTAAGGTCAAGGTATTTACGGCTGAAGTTGATGAAATAGAAAAAAGTGTAGAAGAATTAAAAACAAATTGTATGAACATTTTTTTGACATTATTCCACAAGTGCGCCAAAAACGGACACTTGGTGCTTAGTAAGGGCTTATCTGGGCGGGATACCAGAGCGTTAAAGTGCCATGAACATGTGCCATGTTGGGGCTGAGTGTTCCAGAGCAAATAATAATAAAATAATAGCATAATAACCTCTAAATAATGACAACTACAGATTTTCTTCTTGGTTTAATGCAGTGTTTCTCAAACTGTGGGGCGGGCCTCCCCAGGGGGGCGCGAAGGCTTTCCAGGGGGGGTATGGGATCATTCCTGGGTGTTTTGTTTTTTTTCTTCAGGTTAGAACATGTATCAGGTGGAACTAATGTTTTAGCGTTGGAGCACCCTGGACTCATTTTAGGGACGTACAACAAACAAATCTACTGCCATGGTGATTTGTCACTAGACTAGACCAAGAGTTTAGGTTTGGAGAATGGACAAGGATTGGACTGGAAAAGAAACATGTGCAATGTTTCTGGTTTTGCACAGTTTGTACAGATTGCACTTTAACGTTCTGAGATGTGCAATGGAAACAGGCTCATTACAGCCACTGATATTGTTAAAATGTTCATCTTTGTTACCAAAATTTGTTTGTTGTTCTACAAAAAATTTTACCTTATTGTCATAGTTGTAAGATAATTACACATTTCCTATTTTTAATTGGAAAAATCATGTCTCAGGGAGCAGTTTTGTTGAGGTCATTTATATTGTTCAATCAAAAATCGAAGTTATTTTTAATTTGCACAACAAATTATTCAAGGAAAAGCAAAAAATATTCTAACGATATTGATGTTTCTTTCAATAAAAGTTATAATTGCACCACAGGTACAATGTTGTTGGGGTTGAGGGGGGCTTGGAGATTTTTCATGGTCCAAAGGGGGGCCCGACAGAAAAAGTTTGAGAACCACTGGTTTAATGTGAAAAAAACAACAACATTACATCATTAAAATATTCACATTTACAAACTGTCATTTAACAATAAAATGCGAATAACCTGAACAAATATGAACAACGGGAAATGTCTCAAGAAAATTAAGAGCCATTTTAACAATGTTCTGCCTGTTTTGTGCATTTGTAGATTCACTGTTTTCTGTAAGTTGTGTTAATAGTAGACTGAGATGTAATAGTTTAGAAAGTATTCTTATTTTACTTCCAAACTCCAAAATTTTAACAATATTATGCCCGTTCACAAATGTTTGTGTAACATTATGTGTAATGCTCATGGATAAATACGGTGGCCCAGAGGTGCAACAGGCCAAAAAATTATCCATTATTATCCATTATCCATATTAGACGAAAAAAATTATCTACTACAAGAAAAAAAAAAAAAGAGAACAGCCTAAAAAAATTATCCACTAGATGAAAAAAATTATCTACTACAAGAAAAAAAAGAGAACAGCCCAAAAAAATTATCCAGTATAAGAAAAAAAAAGAGAACAGCCTAAAAAAATTATCCACTAGATGAAAAAAATTATCTACTACAAGAAAAAAAAGAGAACAGCCCAAAAAAATTATCCACTATAAGAAAAAAAAAGAGAACAGCCTAAAAAAATTATCCACTAGATGAAAAAAATTATCTACTACAAGAAAAAAAAGAGAACAGCCTAAAAAAATTATCCACTAGATGAAAAAAATTATCTACTTCAAGAAAAAAAAGAGAACAGCCTAAAAAAATTATCCACTATAAGAAAAAAAAGAGAACAGCCTAAAAAAAATTATCCACTACATGAAAAAAATTATCTACTACAAGAAAAAAAAGAGAACAGCCCAAAAAAAATTATCCACTGTAAGAAAAAAAAAGAGAACAGCCTAAAATAAATTATCTTTTATTATTATTATTTTTATTATTATCTTTTAATTATTATTAAAATAAATTGGGCTGTTTTTCTCTTTTTTTTTTTTCTTGTAGTAGATAATTTTTTTCATCTCGTGGATAATTTTTTTAGGCTGTTCTCTTTTTTTTCTTGTAGTAGATAATTTTTTTCGTCTAGTGGATAATTTTTTTAGGCTGTTCTCTTTTTTTTCTTGTAGTAGATAATTTTTTTCGTCTAGTGGATAATTTTTTTAGGCTGTTCTCTTTTTTTTTTTCTTGTAGTAGATAATTTTTTTCGTCTAGTGGATAATTTTTTGGCCTGTTGCACCTCTGGGCCACCGTAGATAAATGATATGTTGTGGCATAATATTGTTAAAGTTCAACATATTTTTCTTACAAAATTGTATTTTTTTCTGGTTATTCTCATCTTTTATGTAAAAGGATTGTTTTTAAATGTAAATATTTTCATAATTTAATGGGGTTTTTTGCACTAGAACAAAGAGGAAAACTTGGAGTTGTCAATATATAGCCTATTATCCTATTATTCTTCTGGTCTAACCCACTTGAGATCAAACTGGGCTGAATGTGACCCCTGAACTAAATGAGTTTGACACCCCTGCTCTACGCTTTTTTATTGTAGCAGCTAAAAACCCAGGTTTGGTGTCGTTTACTGACATTAAATCGGTTATAAAGGAGCTGAATTTGCTCCATGAATCAGTAATGCATGCTGTGAGCTGAAATAGAATATAGTTGACCGTAGCTTTAACCTTTTCTTCCGTCGTTCTGTACATTGTTACATGTGTGCGTGACCCAGGCTGATCTCTGAGAAACCTGCAGAGACCCACACGGTGGAGGTGTCGGTGATAGAGGTGTACAACAACGAGGTGTTTGACCTGTTGGCCAAAGACGAGCAGGGGAACGCTGTGGGTCAGCGGCGGGACGTCATCACCACCTCCTCTGGAAGCAGCCAGGTCAGCGGCGCCACATACGAGTGAGTACAGGAGCTGAGACGAGCTGAATGTGTCCAGGTTTATCTGGTCTGGGGATGGACCAGGTACGCAGAGGGGAAATGTGGTCAAATCCTGGTTTTAGAGCGTATTTTTTCCACACTTATTTAACTATATTTATTTAATATAGATATTAACCCTTTCATGCACAAATTATGAGAACCTTAATCAAAAATTTTTCCTGAGTGTTTTTACTCCTCTTTAGGCATGAAAAAAACATGTCATTGAAAATGTTCTTCTGAAAAAATTAATAAATAAATTAATTAATCAGTTAATTTATTTATTTATTAATTTATTAATTAAATAAAATAAAAATAATTTAAAAATTCAAAAAAATACGTTAAAAAAAAGATAATGAAAAACAAAAACAAAAAAATCTTATGAACCTATTTTTCATGAAGTTGCAAAAATGTCCACTCAGCTGGACACCACACGTTTAATTTTTGACGCACAGAAACATGTATTTACTGATAAACTGTGTGAAAACTATGGGGAGGGCTTGTGATTCTGGGGGTTTATGCTCAGGAGAGATCTACATAATGTTACCAATTCATGCCAGAAAAGATATGTAGTGTCTTAAAACTTTAATAAAGATATGTGTAAAAAAAAAAAAAAAAAAAAACAACCCGAAAAGAACAACAAAACCCATGAATATTCAAGAGAAAAGCTCTAGAATAGCTGTCCACTGTAGTGACCAGTATGCATGAAAGGGTTAAATACTGACATATTAATTGTGATATAATATACTATAAATATTAGGCCTGTAACGGTACACGTACCGAACCGAACCGTTTCGGTACACACCTGTTCGGTTCGGTACACAGCTGTACCGAAACAGCACAGTATGATGAGAAAAAGAAAAAGGAACGAAAGACGTTGTTTGATGCGGAACTTTAAATCCGCGCAAGTTCCACACGGACATATTGAAGGACGCACACATTGACCCGAAATACGAAATATCAGCTGATGTAAAGGTAAATAAAGGAGGAAGAGACTGAAGACCCTCCGCCATTATTACAGTCCAGTTTGGATCAGTTCAGGTCCCGGTGAAAGACAACAACGAGGAAAGAGATGGTGATAAGACGGATGTTGTTTGCCATCTATGAACTACGGAACTTCTAAAACACTTACACTAGCTCTGTCTGTCTGTCTGTCTGTCTGTCTGTCTCTCTCCCATACGCTGTATAATAGAAGAACAGAACCCAGGAGTTGGACGTTGAAAGTATATAAAGTTTCACTTTCGTTTCACGCCAGTGTTAGTTATGTTAGTCATGGACCCCCCCACCCCGCCTCCGACCAAAAAAAATAAGACAAATCGCATGTACACAAAGTGTCGTAAACAGTTTGTTCTCTGTCTTAAAATAAATAATTTGGTTAATTTTTTGTTGACATTGTTGCTCTTCAGTTTGTTTAAAGAGAATACCAGTTTGTCCTCTTGTTAATGTTGCACTTCATGTGGAATTTTTTTGGAATTTTTATGCAGAATGTGAACTGACAGAACTGTGATTTGATTTTTGTTGTTTGTTCAAAACAACCTGTCAGAAAAAAGTGCAATACGAATGTTTAAAACACATTTAGTAATATTAATAATTTATTTTATTTTCTATTTGGTTTATAGCAGCAGAATTATATTCTTGTTTTTCTATATTCTATTGTGTCCAAAAATTGGGGGAAAAATGTTTTAAAAAAATTCATAAATGTATTAAAGACATTTTGAGGGGTTTTCTTTCTTCCTGTGCTGAACCGAAAAAAAAAAAGAACCGTGGCTTTCAAAACCGAAAACATACCGAACCGAAAATTGTGTGTACCGTTACAGGCCTAATAAATATGGTATATAATATTGATAATATACCGTCCAGTACATGTTGCACAAATTGCTGTTCTAATCGTATCTTGCTAGTGTTTTGATATGTAATATTATCCTTAGTATGTTGCATTTTTTCCTGTATTTAATCTACTTTTTCTTTGTTCATTTAGCTACTGATTTATGTCTATTTTTGTCCATTTTCTGGACTATTTTGTTCAATTTTTATTAATTTTGTCTCATTTCATTCTTTTTTAACAAATTTTGCTGCATTTTTTTTGTCTTTACTCAATTTGATGTTTATGTTTGTCCATTTTTGTCCATTTTTTTCCCTGTGTTTTGTAAATTTTTTACTCATTTGTAATCATTTTTTAAAATTATCCATCTATGAATCTGACATGTTTTCCATTGTCTATCTATCTATCTATCTATCTATCTATCTATCTATCTATCTATCTATCTATCTATCTATCTATCTATCTATCTATCTATCTATCTATCTATCTATCTATCTATCTATCTAAAAAGTGGAAAATAACCTAATAATCCTACATATTTGTCCTTTTCAGATGCACTGTAGAAAATACAAGAGAACCTAACCCATAAAGACCTAGAGCTACTTTTATGTCAGTTCCCAAATGAATTTTGCGCTCTCTCTCTTTTCTTTTTTAACTCTTCTTTAATTTCTGTAATTTATCAGCATTCATTATATTATCCTCTGTAGTTTGCTTTTTTTTCAGTGAAAATCAGGTATTTTCCTATATCTAACCTATCTATTTTTTTTCATTTTGTTCACTTTGCTACTTATTAATGTTTATTTTTGTCCATTTTGTCTATATTTTGACTATTTTGTTCACTTTTTTATTTAACTTTTTATTGTACTTGAATGGAGTAACTGTTGTTGCTATTTAGAAGCCACTACAACGAACAACCTTGAACTAGATTCAATTTGACGTTTTAGTTTGAAAGGCAAATTTTGAACTTCCTGTTTGCACGAGCTCATAAGTGTCTGTGTATGATTTGTAGGTCTGGATGAAACCAACATTTTGGTGTTTCATTCAAGTCTCAACGACATTCCTACTGGTCGCTAGGTCCATTTTTGTATATGTAGGTGGTGCTAAAGAGTACATTTTAGCATCTAAGGGGTTCATTTTTATATTGCATCAAATTTTTCGCCAGACGTGAAATGCGTGCCAAATTTGATGAGTTGTTGAACGTGCTGAGAGGGTCAAATTCTAGCTGAAAAGTGGCAGTGGGAGAACAAATAATGAACAAAATGCAACAGGGCCTTGCCTTTCGGGCTCGCTCCCTAAATATTCTAGTACCTGCTCAGCACAAACAGACAAATGTGCAGAAAGTGAATATTACAAACCATTGAACTCTGGTGGTGACCTCAGATAATCCTGAATCTAGAAACATAATGTGGTTTAGAGGTTATTCACTAACTTGTTTTGGAATTCTGCTGCTCCTGTGTTGCAGAAACGTATCTAATAAGTGTTTTTCCTTGTCTTGCAGGCCTGTGTGTAGCGCTGCAGAGGTGATGCAGATCATCAACAGGGTTCTAAAGCGCAGGGTGCACTGTCCCACCCTCATCCACACCGACTCCTCTCGCTCTCACCTCATCGTCACACTCACCATTTCCTCCAAAAGCCCCAATGCCCTGGCTCTGGGTGAGAAATGTTCACAAATGTTATTCATTGGTTTTAAATGATTGAATGACTGGGTGTACTGAGCCAATCCCAGTCTCTTACACAGTCTCTTGAACATCTTAAATCCCAACTAAAAACCATCTATTCTCTTTAGCATTCACTTCCAGTTAGGTTAGATATGTTGGCTCTGATTTTAGCTCACCCACCGATAGGCCACGAGCGATTGTAAAGGCGTGTGTGCGGTGTCGTTATCTTTGTCTTTGTCATCTTTTTCGTCATCATTGTTGTCATAGTCATCATCATCATCTTTGTCGATAGCTACTTTTACGCATGGATCCCAGAAAAAAGGCGAGATGGTGATCCCGCCTTTTTTCTACTGTTGATCGATTTCCACAGCCAAAGGAGTAACAGAGGTGAGACAGGCTGGACTTTTACACAGCGGACTTGCGTTCAGGAATCAAAAGGGCGGTGATGCAGCGCAGCGTGTAGTGTGACAAATAACTTCTGCGTTGGAAATACCTCAAGCATAGTGGTGTTGCTAACCTCTCTTGAGTCTTTCCACAAATGTTAGCATCGATAGAGTCCTCCGCCCGAAGTGACAACAACTTGTGGATCTCAACGTCTCCCCAGTTCGACATCTGTCTGGTTGCGTTGCTATGCTTGTTTACTGTACATGGCCCGCGGTCATTTTTAAATCCCCCTAGCGTGGGTATTGCCGTCATCAAAACATCACACCTTGGATACGGAACAAGAAGTGTTCCTTTTACATGATTCCACCTTTATCACGGCTTGGTGGGACCAAATGATCCACCATTTTGTGTACACAGACGTCATTCCAGAATAAAGGCAAAATATTCCCATAACAGAAGGGTTGTGTAAAAGGGCTATTGTCATATTTGGCATCGCTGTCTTCGTCGTCGCTGTCTTCGTCGTCGCTGTCTTCGTCGTCGCTGTCTTCGTCGTCGCTGTCTTCGTCGTCTCTGTCTTCGTCTGCGCTGTCTTCGTCGTCGCCGTCTCCGTCGTCTCCGTCTTCGTCGTCTTCGTCGTCTCCGTTTTTGTCGTCTCCGTTTTCGTCGTCTCCGTTTTCGTCGTCTCTGTCTTCGTCATTACCATTTTTGTCGCTGTTTTCGTCGTCATATTTGGTGCTGTCTTTGGTGTCATTGTCTTTGTCATCATCTTCGTCATCATTATTGTCCTCGTCTTTGTCTTCAGCGTCATCGTCTTCGCTGTTGAAATCATCATCTTCGTTCGCAATTTATTCAAACATCTCTTCATCCTTCAAATTTCAGATTTGATATAATAGCCTTTAAATTTACTGAGCTTATATTAACACCTACACAGTCAGTAAATTAAATATAGGATATTACCTGTTTTTCACTGAAAGAATCCAAGGATAATAGTTTAATAAATGGAGATAAATTACTTGGTAATGGATAAATGTAGGGAGAAATTCATTTGGAAGTCACCACAAAAAACAGTTGTAAATGTGCTGTATAAATAAATTTGTACATCCAGGTCTTACATCGTCCTTTTGCTGCTGTTGCATCTTAATTCATTTCATTTATTTGGATCTCCATTAGCTTTGGCTTAGGCCATCGCTATTCTTCTGGGAGTCCACACCCATCACAATTGTCTTTATACTGCAATACACAAATGACCAAAAACACCCACATATAAAACAAAACAACACAAACAACAACTAAAAACCCTTCATCACAATTACAAAACAAAAACAACATACATGTTAGACCTAGTTCCTAGTTCCTAGACCTTGCTCAATCAACAGTATCTCCCAAAAAGTAGTTTTAAGCATACTTTGTAAATAGTCAGATATATTTTACAGTAATATATCAATGTAATGTCAATCAACTAAACATTACCAGACACCAAGGTTATAATAGTTTTGGATTTTTCATTATAGTTTAGTTTTATTTAGTTTTGACTTTTTTTCTCTAATTCAGTTAGTTTTAATTCCTTTTTAGAGCAGGTTTGCTAGTTTTTAATAGTTTTAATTTTTTGTAAATGCTTAGTTTTAGTTTAGTTTTAGTATTAATTTTAGTTTTGTCTTATCTTTTCTCTTCTTCTCCGTCATATTCAAATAAATCCCAGACAGGACTCTGCTGCTTTCTCCCAACTTTAGTCTACATGTTTCCAAGTAGAGTGGGGACCAGAAGACGACTGGAAACCACAAGTGACGACAAGTGACGGAGCGTGAAGTGTCGTATGGTGCCGCTAGCTAAAATTGCTAGAGTGAAATAAATCACTTTCGTATCAATCCGACATTGACAAAGACGAAAACGAAGGGAATTTTATCCATACTTTTTATACGTTTTAGTTAGTTTTGTAAGCACACAATACAATTTCAGTTAGTTATCATTTTTTCTTTTAATTATAGTTTTTATTTTTTTCAGTTAACAAAAATGTTTTTTCAATTCTAGTTTTCGTCATTTCGTTAGTTTTTATTGACGACTATAACCTTGGCAGACATCGAGCATTGTTTTGCAATTAAAAGCTCTGTCAGTAATTCTTTAAATCTGTATTTGTTATTTTCTTATATTAATTTTCTTCTTTTAGCCCGCCGCCTGCAGAGTGCCAAGAAGGACATGCAACACTCCACCCAGAAGGAGTGGTGGAGCCCACGCTGTCGCCGTGCCAACCCTGCAGCCCGTCACTCATCTGATGAGCTTTTCGCCAGCCCTGCGTCCTCCCCTTGTCCGTCCCCGTCCCATTCGCCCTGTCTCTCCCCGAGACACAGCATAACCCAGACTCCCTTCACGACCAAACTGCAGCTGGTGGACTTGGCTGGGAGTGAGTGTGTTGGTAAGACGTGAGAGAACGTACGCAAGTTTGGATCTGTGGTTGATGAAATGATCCTGAGACAAAGTTCAAGGCTTGAGTTGCATTTTAGTGACATTAAGGGCAAAAATTCAAGTTCTTGGTTATGGACTGAAAATATATCAGTTTAGGGTCAAGTTTTCTCCGGAATTTGAAATCATATATGCAAAATCTCTGGTTAAATTGGTTTCATCATTGACAGAGCAAGTCCAAATCTAACAAATTGGTGGGCAGTTTCAAAAACAACTAGAAGCACTCGGAGAGCGCAGACCTCCGCCAAGGCTGATCAGTGCCCCCCCCCCCCCCGTGGGCCCCCCCACGCCAAGGAGGTTATGTTTTTGCCAGGGTTTGTTTGTTTGTTTGTTTGTTTATCTGTTTGTTTGTCTGTCCGTTAGTGTGCAACATAACTCAAAAAGTTATGGACAGATTTTGATGAAATTTTCTGGTCTGCGCCCCCCCCCACCCCCAATCACCACCAAAATTTAATCATTTCTTCCTTATCCCATTTCCAACAAACCCTGAAAATTTCATCAAAATCTGTCCATAACTTTTTGAGTTATGTTGCACACTAACGGACAGACAAACAGACAGACAAACAAACAAACAAACAAACCCTGGCAAAAACATAACCTCCTTGGCGGAGGTAAATATGAAAATTTGGTTGTAAAAAAAACTTGATCTCACTTTAGGAAAGTACACTCAACAAAAATATACACTACCAGGCAAAAGTTTGGACTCACCTGGTTTTTCTTTATTTTTAAGACTATTTTCATTGTAGATTCTCACTGAAGGCATCAAAACTATGAATGAACACATATGGAATTATGTAGTTTAAAAAGGTGGGACAAAACTCAAAGCATGTTTTATATTTTAGATTCTTCAAAATAGCCACATTTTGCTTTTATTACTGCTTTGTGCATTCTTGGCATTCTCTTGATGAGCTTCATGACGTAATCACCTGAAACGTTTTCCAAAAGTCTGGAAGGAGTTCCAAATGATGCTGAGCTCTTGTTGGCCATCTGTGGTCCATCTCATGTCATTTAAATAAGAAGGTGAGTCCAAACTTTTGCCTGGTAGTGTAAACACACCACTTTTGTTTTTGCTCCCATTTGTCATGAGCTGAACTCAAAGATCTAAAACTTTTTCTGTGTACACACAAGGTTTATTTCTCTCAAATATTGTTCACAAATCTGTCTAAATTTGTGTTAGTGAACACTTCTTCTTTGCTGAGATAATCCATCCACCTCACAGGTGTGGCATATCAAGATGCTGATTAGACAGCAGGATTTTTGCACAGGTGTGCCTTAGGCTGGCCACAATAAAAGGCCACTCCAAAATGTGCAGTTTTATCACACAGCACAATACCACAGATGTCACAAGTTTTGAGGGAATATGCAACTGGCATGCTGACTTCAGGAATCTCCACCAGAGCTTTTGCCTGTGAACTGAATGTTCATTTCTCTACCATAAGCCATCTCCAAAGCTGTTTCAGAGAATTCATGAAGAAGACTGTGCGAGGAAAATGGTGGTCACACCAAATACTGACTGGTTTTCTGACCCCCCTGGACCACCCAATACAGTAAAACTGCACATTTTAGAGTGGCCTTTTATTGTGGCCAGCCTAAGTCACACCTGTGCAATAATCCTGCTGTCTAATCAGCATCTTGATATGCCACACCTGTGAGGTGGATGGATTATCTCAGCAAAGGACAAAAGAGAAGTGCTCACTAACACAGATTTAGACAAATTTATGAACAATATTTGAGAGAAATAGGCCTTTTGTGTTCGTAGAAAAAGTTTTAGATCTTTGAGTTCAGCTCATGAAAAATGGGAGCAAAAACAAAAGTGGTGCATTTATATTTTTGTTGAGTGTAAATGGGCCTAAATAATATAAAGTAATTGTAGCCCATGTAGGTGGGCATAATTGATTAAATTTTGGAGGCTAGATATTGAAAATTGAGTGAATGCAATTTTTTTTTTTTTTTAAATGGTATGTATGTTTTTTCACAAACTAAAAACTGATGGGGATAGGGTTAGTAAAAGTAATGATTTGACTTATCTAATATTAGAATATACTTAATTTTTGGGTAATGCTTTATTCACAACAGAAAAAGAAAGAGAATGGTGTATAATACATACAGATTTATGATATCAGCTCTACATAAAGAATTATAAGTTAAATTCTTAAATAGAAGCCAAAAAATCCAAACAAAATTGTCACAGGAAGTCTTGATATGACGTCATTGACTTTGAACTGAAATCCCTGAAACTGATCCTCATTCAAAAGGCCAGACCATAAGCTCATCTTCTAAGGTTAAAAGGAAGCAAGTTCAATGAAAATTTGCAAGCAGCAACAGGATTAATATGGGTTTTCAAATTATTTGTCACTGAAAAAAGGTAATTTTTGCCCACTTTTCAGCAAACATCATGCAAAAAGTCACACAAGGACAAGTGATACACATTGTTTAATGTTATATTCTGAAACTACACAATTTTTTCCAATAAATTCAACACAAGACACTGCATGAAAGGTATACATTTATTCCACATTATTTTTTTCACAGTAATGATACTCAAAGTTTCAACCTTGTCCTAACAAGACTGGAGTCAATGGATGCACCGGCGCGTCTTTGTGACAGTTTCAGTATGTTTTTGTTAGTATTTTTGTCATTTTACGATGTAGAAGAGTGGTTCAAACATTTCTGTGAACAGAGGAATCTTATCTTTCTATTACATGCTCCATTGGCATCCCATGTGATCGACAGCCGGAGTTAGAGGCCAATTACAGATCAATGCACGCATATTATATGTAATTGGATCAGTCATTTATCAGTCTGTGCGCTTTCTAAATATCTTGGTTGGAGAAAAAAAAAAAACATTTGCGCACATCTAGTGAGTCTTAATTTGTAACATTAAGTTATTATTCAGCCTCATTTATCTCAAATTTGAGTCATTTGGTGAAAATAGAATAACGAACAACATTTATACAAAAAATGATATTAAAAAATGTAATTTTAGATTTGGTTTCTACACTTACCTATTATTTTATTCATATATTCCACTATTTTTGTGAAGCTAAGACATAGGTAAACATATTTCAAGTACCAAAACAAAAATCTGAATTCATATTTTCAGATTTTGGGGCTGAATTGTCTCTTTCTACTGTGCTCTAGGAGAAAAATAGGCATCAGTTTACATGAAGCTGAGATAGTTGTGAATATTTTAATATAAAACACTTGGGTATTGTGTTATTTGTAAAGAGGTGAATTAAATAAAATATGTAAAAAAAAAAAAAAAAAAAAAGAGAGAAAATACCTTTAGACCTCAGAGCGTTAACATTCAGTGAGATTTTAGAAGACGCAAAAATCCGCAATGGGAATAGTTTATATTGAGATCTATGTTACAGACAGATCCTGCTGTTGATCAGGTGTGAGTGGATGCACCTGCGTTTCCACCACAGCTGAGGGTGATTGTCCTGAGTGGGTGTGGATATAAGGAGACTGACACTCACTGCTCTGTTTGGTTTTGACCTCTGAAAAACCAACATCAGTTTGAGCTCCCCCTTGCCCTTAAAAGAAAAGACCACCATTGCGTTCTGTTTTATGACCTCCCCCCACCCCACCCCAGAGTCTTTTGTGTTTTTGTTCATCCTTTTGATAGTTTTAGTGGGTGGTGAGGGAACCCCATTTATATAATGTCTATTCTGCCCCAAACCTTCAATTTAGTGCATGGGAAATGTAATAAACAGGGGGCTTGTCCCAAACTAGAAAAATCTATTTTATTACCAAGGGGTATTTAACCTCCTCAGACCTAGCTATGAGTTTTTTGTCCACATTTGCAGACAAGAGTTTCACAACTTTATACAAAAAAGAAAACTGTCCACCACAAATGACATTCTCTAAAATTTTTAAAAACTACATCTGAAAAAACTGTTGAATCATGATGTTTCCAATATAGGCACTTCTTTAATAAAAAACAAAAAAAAGCTTGTACTCTGCTGACATTTCCTGGATCTTAGGAGGTTAAGTTACTTGGAAGTGCTAAACAAATATGGAATTTAATTTGGAATCATTTGTGGGACTTACTTGGCTCATGTAAAAAGGACAAACTCATGAAAATTTGCACATCAGTGAATAGAGGTCAACCGATATGGGTTTTTCTAAGGCTGACGCCGATTTACAAAAAAAAAAAAAAAAATTTGGTCAGCTGATATCTACAGCTGATTTTTGAGGCAGTTTTTGTTTTTGTTTTTTTTTTTTAAGCACATTGACCGTAAAATACAATTGGAACACTCAGATAATTAAGATTTTTATGCAGCAACATAAATTACATTATTAATATACGTACACATAGTACTCTTTTAACATTTATTGAACTTCAAGTGCGGCCCCAACAGGCGCCTGATCAAGTACCTTATAAAATTTTTATAACTGATTAAATATTGGCTTTCAAAAAAATTAAGGTCAATACTGAAAAAAATCTAAATATTGGCTGGCCAATATATCGGTCTACCTCTATCAGTGACGACAGGAAGCAGGAAAACTGCAGTAAAATGGGCTATAGTTGTTGGGTTATTATAAATCCGAGACTGTAGGAGATGACTGAGGAGGATGTTGCGGACGCTGATTTAACCCATAAAGAGCCAAACATCCACTGGCAAAAAAAAAAAAAAAACATCTACTGATCTAAACTGTTTAATTACTTATGATCCAGGAATCTTATCAAACCATGTAAATAATTGGTGTAAAATGCAGTTTCTCTTCTTTTCATGGTCATCAGATACGACCCATTTGGACGTTCAGAGGCTCCGTAGTGAATGTGCAAACAACATCATCTTCTACAGCATTGGTTCACCAGTAAAACCCATGGAGTTGGATCAATGACAGTGGATGGAGATGCTTGTTTTTACATTTAGTTAAACATATATTTGCTCAAAGTCCCTTTTTTTTTTTTTTTTTTTTTTTTTTTTTAGGTTTCTCTGTTTTTTTGATGTAATAACCCTCAACTTTAATCTGAGCTTTTGTGAACATTGACATGATCTGTGAATTAAATGTAGGAAAATACACAATTTTCACCAAAAAAAAATGGTGGTAATTTGCTTAAGAAAGGTTAAATACAGAGAAATTAATTTGAGAAGTGACATAAAAGTAGCAGTGGGTCTTTATGGGTTCAAATGACTATAAATGAAGCTCAAGCTAGTGCAGTTAAATGTAACGTAAGTTGGAACTAGAAGAACTTCACATCAAAACTAATCAACAGACTATGACGAAAAACTGTGATTCGTCTTGGAACAGTCGACTTGTGCCACCGCTCAATGAAAAGGACATAGATGAGTATTTCATGCTAAATGAGTTGTTGATACTCTGAAATAGCCAGAAGCGTTCAGACCACTGCTACTTCAAAATGTATTGGTAGTAAAGTGTCAGTGTTTTGTCTGTCTCTCAGAGTTCTGACAATGAAACTGTGACTTTTGAGTTCATATGAATCAGTAGCAGTTCCCAAAGCTAAGAAGTAAGACTCGGACCTTTGTAGAATTTACCAGAGAGCAAGTTTTGTTTGAGTTGGTGCTAATTACAGAAGGTGTAAGACCTCATCTAGTTGGAACGGTTCAAGTGTTGTGTTCGTGAAAGACTTGCTACCAATGAATGAACACAAGAATCTATCCAAGCTGAGTTTATCTTCTCAGAAACCTTCCTTTCCAAAGTCCCCAAACACCAACCCTTAACATAACAAAACCCCTGATCCCATCTACATGCCAAGGTTCTAATAGTTTTGGATTTTTCATTCTGGTTCAGTTTTATTTAGTTTTGACTTTTTTTTCTCTTATTCAATTTTAATTCGTTTTTGGCGCAGGTTTGCTAGTTATTATTAGTTTTCATTTTTTTTCTAAATGTTTAGTTTTGGTATTAATTTTAATTTTGTCGTATCTTTTATCTTTGCTGTCGTATTCAAATAAATCCCGGACAGGACTCTGTTTCCTTCTCCCAACTTTAGTCTCCATGTTTCCAGGTAGAGTGGGGACCAGAAGACGACTGTAAACCACAAGTGACGAGAAGTGACGGAGCGTGAAGTGTCATATGGTGCCGCTAGCTAAAATTACTAGAGTGAAATAAATTGCTTTCGTATCCATCCGACATTGTCAAAGATGAAAATGAAGGGAATTTTATCCATAATTTTTATAGTTTTAGTTTGTTTTATAAGCACACAATACTGTTTCAGTTATCGTTTTTTTCTTTTAATTGTAGTTTTTATTTATTTCAGTTAACGAAAATGTTTTTTCAATTCTAGTTTTTGTCATTTCGTTAGTTTTCGTTAACGACAGTAACCTTGCTATACACAAGTCACCCTCAATCAAAAGAAAAAGGAATCAGATAGTGTTACTTTTGCCACATTAAAGGTCATACTGTGCGAGTGTCCAGTGTTAAAAAAGAGAAATCAGAAAGCGATGACAGCCAAGGGACTTTGGAATAATTCCATACCAACTTGAAGTTCATGTGAAGAGCCTGTCGTCATGAGTTCAAAAGGACTGGGGACGAGGGTGTGTATGTGTTTCTGGTTTTGTTTGCAGTTCATGTGGTGACAGGAATCTCTTGGGTTCAGCCCAGATTGGCTTGTTTTCAGACACAGTTAAGGGCTGTATTACGTCGCTGAAAGAAACTTGTGGAGGAAGAATCTCAGACCAATCTGTTAGCCCATGTGTCTGCATTTCGCCACAGACTGAGACAAGCATGTGAAGTTGCCGGGGAGAACTTGAAGTCTCAGGCCAAAATGAAAATTTGGTACGATCAAAAGGCACATTTGATGTTGGATCAGGATCTGATTTTGTTGCCTGTCATTGGGTCTTCCTTTGAAGCTTTGTTTTCTGGAACACAAACTCTTGACAAAATCAGAAACTTGGATTATATTGCATCAACTCCAGACTGTGGATGGAAAAAATTTAGACTGCGCTACATTAACATTATGCAACCATATTATAATTAGCCATAAAAGTGGGAGTTTCTTCAACAAACTTACAGGGTTTACCTCCGCACCTGAAGGTAATTGTCCTGAGCGAGTGTGGATCAGTGGCAGCTGCTCGTCTTTCAGACAGTGGAAGCTCGTTGTCGGCTTACATAAAAAAAAGTTATTTAAACATAAATTTGTCCCTCCGTTCCTTTTTAAGAAAATGGTCAGTGACCTTATCGTACCAACTTAACAAGAAAACGCTGAAATTATGTTAAATTGAAACAAGGAAGTACAATGAATGTGTTCTATTTCCAGTGCAAGAAATGAACAAGTCATTTCATAGTGGTTTCTCTCCATTTCACAGCAGAATGTGCGACGGTATTAAACTGAACTCTGTCAGTCAAGGAGTAGATCTCAAAATAGCTGTCAATCAAACCGGATTCAGCCTTTTGACTGATCCTCCAATCAGCATGTGGAATCCTGGCATCCAGCCCAGCTGAGCTCCGCCCACAGCTCCATTCACCCCCAGAGACGCCGAGCGTCCGGGGGCGGGACAACATTGTGGCATTTATCCAATTACCGTCCAGTTTTGAGGCAATGAAAAAAAACAGTTCCACTCAGTCCCATTGAAGTGCATGGACGCTGAGTGTCTACGGACAAATGCACTGAGCAGAGATCGAATGAGAAAACAGCGCAACGGGAATGTATGAGAAGTGAACAACATGGAGTCTGTTGATTTGTTTTGTGATAAAGCTGATTCTGAACAAACTCATCTGGGAGATGAACATGTTCTAACACATTTGGAGTCAATGAAATGTCCACACAACCGTACATATTTAACCATTTAATTTTAGGGGAAGCCGAGCTTCCCTTGCAGTCTGTGAGAAATCACCTCTGGTGTGGATATAAGGAGGCTGTTCAGTCTGGTTGTGACCCAGGTTATTATTGGTAACGAAAACTAATGAAATGACAAAGTACAATTTGAAAAATCATTTTCGTTAACTGAAATAAATAAGAACTAGAATTATAAGAAAAAATGATAACTAAGTGAAACTGTATTGTGTGCTTACAAAACTAACTAAAACGTATAAAAATTATGGATAAAATTCCCTTCGTTTTCGTCTTTGTCCATGTCTGATTGAAATGAAATTGATTTATTTCCCTCAAGCAGTTTTAGCTAGTGGCACCATACGGCACTTCACGGTCTGTCACTTCTCGTCACTTGTGGTTTCCAGTCGTCTTCTGGTCCCCACTTTACCTGGAAACATGGAGACTAAAGTTGGGAGAAAGCAGCAGAGTCCTGTCTGGGATTTATTTGAATATGACGGAGAAGAAGAGAAAAGATAAGACAAAACTAAAACTAAGCATTTAGACCAAAACGAAAACTTACAAAAACTAGCAAACCTTCTCTAAAAACTAATAAAAACTAACTGAATTAGAGGAGAAAAAAAAGTCAAAACTAAATAAAACTAAACTATAATGAAAAATCCAAAACTATTATAACCTTGGTTATAATAGTCTCCACAGATAGCCCTTTTTTTTTTTTTTTTTTTTTTTTTTTTAAAGAAAAGACCAACATTGCATTCTGATTTTTTAAAAGTAAATATTTCACCTAATGTAGTTTACCAAGCATAAGCAGAAATCATGACAAATATGCAATGATATGAGTATTCTGTGTATGTGTTGCTCAGGTATGTCTGGAGTTTCGGGCGCAGCTCTGTGGGAGGTTTCGTGTATAAACCGTAGTCTCTCTGCTCTGTCTGACGTCCTGGGAGCTCTGGCCGAACACAGACCACACATCCCATATAGGAACAGCAAACTCACACATCTGCTCCAGGATGCCATAGGTGGGTCTGTTTTAACCTTTGATCCATAGGTGTTATGTGCACTATGTCTGAGAAACACCCTGTAAACCTGTTGACTGTGTTTAGAGCGAGAAACTGACTTTTGCCGGCAAATTTGTGATTAGATTGAGATTATTTGTTTTGGTATCACAGGATGAAAAACATAGAAGGTTTAATTTTAAACAACAAAGGGTTCGGACTAATGTAAAGAAAATACACTACAAACAAAAAGTTAAGGATATTTCCTTTTTTTTTTTTGTCATTTTTGCCATTTGTAAATAGAAAGCAGCAGAGTCCTGTCTGGCATTTATTTGAATATGATGGAGAAGAAGATAAAAGATATTAAAAAAACTAAAACTAAGCATTTAGAAAAAAATGAAAACTAATAAAAACTAGCAAATTTGCTCTAAAAACTAATTAAAACTAACTGAAATAGAGGAAAAAAAAGTCAAAACTAAATAAAACTAAACTACAGTGAAAAATCCAAAACTATTATAACCTTGTTCTGGACCTCACTGAGGCACAGGATTGGCCCCATATTTAATGGTAAATAGTCACTTGCCCGTTAAAGGATTAATGTGAATGTGCTGTAACATTTTATACAGAATGAACAAATAACTATGCAGGTACAATCGAAGTTAGGGATGTCCGATATCGGCTTTTTTGCCAAAAACCGATATGCCGATATTGTCCAACGCTTAATTTCCAATTCCGATATCTACCGATACCGCTGCCGATATATGTGGGATATTAAACTAATTTTAGGTAACATCACATATCTCCTGTCATGGAATTAACACATCATGCCTCATTTTATTGTGATGCCCCATTGGATGCATTCTCAGATGCAACAAGGCTTTCAAAATGTAAACACTGTCTGTGCAAAGAATACACACTTCAACTTAAGTTGTGGAAAAAATGCCATATTTATTTATTTTCTCTCCCTCCCTCCATGAGTCTATTACAGTGTGGCAGCTCTACTGTACAATTTTGAAAACTGCACATTTCTTTCAGCTACAAACAATGCTTTATTTACATGTTGGTAAATGCCGGTGAAATCAAGGCATTATTTTATTGGTTTCAATGATAGGCAAAAAAAACCGACAACAATATTCACCGATATTACATTTTTATGCCAATAATATCGGTGGGCCGATATTATCAGACATCCCTTTTCATTATGTAATAACAATCCAAATTAATATAATTTCAGAGCAATTTAGAAGAAATTAGTCACAGGAGCTACAGGTAATGGAATCAGAAGTTTAACCACACAGTTTAAAGATGAAAATAAAAATGTGTCAAGTGCATTTTGAAATAAATTTCTCAAATTGTAATAACTTACTACATAATGCGAAAAAATTTACTACATAATGCATTGAGGTAGTTTATTACAAAATGCGTCAGTTTATTACATAATGCGGTTTTATTACAAGATGACGTGACACTTATTACATTTCAAACTTTTATTACATAATGGGAATTTATAACATAACGCGGCTCAACATAGCTGCTCTTCTGACTTATTACACTGGTCTACAATTTTTTTTAAAAATGATTTGCTTCAGAGATTAAATGTGCTAAATGTCACATATTTTAATAAGATTAATTGGAAAATAAATGACAAAAGTGCCGGTTTGCTCATGCTTTCAAGGTATATGATTAAGTGTTATTACACATATATATTGGTTTATGTACATTTATATAATAGTTCTATAAATCTTCCACTAAATAGAACCTGTAAAGTGAATGTATTCTAATGTGCAGACAGTGTTTTGAAGTACATCTTGTAGCTCTGAGACAAATATTCCTTT
This sequence comes from Sphaeramia orbicularis, assembly GCF_902148855.1. Classification (NCBI taxonomy): domain Eukaryota; kingdom Metazoa; phylum Chordata; class Actinopteri; order Kurtiformes; family Apogonidae; genus Sphaeramia; species Sphaeramia orbicularis. The sequence goes on along the minus strand of NC_043979.1, from coordinate 41,297,181 downwards.
TGAGTCAAACCCATTCTCTCGTTAATTCTTGATTTTCACATTTTGACCCAAGGCTGTATCTTGGAAAGTTCAGCCAACCAGCATTTTTGACTTGATTTTTCTTTCTCAGTGACTCTCATGTGGTAAAATTTCATTACTTTTATTCTGGAAGCATTTTCCTTGCAGACCAGTGTTACCCTTGTCGTCTTATCCCCATGTTCCGTCTTTTCCACCAGGTGGCGATGCCAAGCTGCTGGTGATGCTGTGCGTTTCTCCCACGCAACACTTCATCACAGAGTCTCTGCAGTCTCTTGGCTTCGGTACCCGAGCCCGCCAAGTCCAGAGATTTGTACCCCGAAGAAAGAACAGCACCCTCAAAGTTAAATGACAAAAGACGCAGATTAGAGATCACAGACGCTGCAGCAACAACCAGTCATGCCAGCAGAGGACGTGTAAGTTGTGACCTGTGGAACATTGGAATACAGCAAATATTTATTACTCATATGATTATATCTGTGGGCCCTTGAAAAGACAGAGTTCACAGCCTTAAACTGTATGATAATATCTCACTGCAGTTACAAGACGTCTCATTTTATTACTGTGATATATCGGGGGTGGGTGTACGATTGCATTATCAGGGTTAACCTGCATTTCATTAGGTCTGAAACCCTCTTGTAATGGTTACTTTCAGCATGAAAAATAGGGTGATCTTATCAGTTGTTTTCCTCGTTATTCTTTGTGTTTTTTAAATAATTTATTGGATGAAATGTAATAAAAGCTTTCTGAGACTGCAGACACTGTTCTCCACATTGGGTGCATAAATACCCTGATAATTACCAACGCCAGAGCAGCTGTGAATAACAGTAAAAAGTACTGTATGATAATAGACCTTCAGTCAATATGAACCTATTGTAATTAGCTCACTATATAAACTTCTTTACTTTGTGTAGACCAGCTTTAACCTTCCTCTTGTGTTGGGGTCGGCACTGACCCATTTTAGGTTTTAAATGCATAAAAGAACCGCATAAAATTTGTGTATTGCATCAAAGCTTTTGGACTTTTTCAGGAACCTCTTTCAATTTTTTTTTCCACTAAATTATGAAAATGCTCTGGTTGAAATTATGACCTTTTGTGGTGTTAGGTGTCAGTTTCGACCCAGTTATAAAAATAAGATTATAAAGCAATAATTAGAGCCCAAACTGAAATCATAAGTACACTGACAGGCAGCTCCTCTCCTATTCATGTGAGCTTTTGGGGATTCTCATTTTGCCTTGTTATTCAGTATACCTGCACAAAAACAAAACAAGCAAAGAGTGAACATCGAGGGGTATACTGACAAAAAAAAGGCCCAGAGGCCCACACCAAAAATATTAAAACCAATATTGTCATGGATAAGGAAGCCTAACAAGGTAACAAAAAGATAAGAAACAAAATGGATGATAGATAATTATTTTAGTGTATTTTACAGCTGGTTTAAGACATAGGTCCAAACCGACCTGTTAACATAAGAGAACAGTAAATGAACAGAATAGTAAATGAATCCTCATGTTCTGTAGATGTAAAGGTGTTTGGGTATTGGTCTTATATTCTGCTTCTATACAAGTACTCACTGCTAATGCAATGCCTTCTCTTTTTTAGTGTTTCGTTTGCTGCTATATTTACATGTCAACATCTTTTTAATGTTTCTGGAATCTGCCATGTGGATGTTATTGTCATGCTGTTTGGCATAAAACTGCAAATCTTTCCAATGCCTTGATAGTCTGAGCAATAAAAGGTGTCAATAAAGCTGTGAAAAGAAATATATAACCTGCAAATGAATATGTCCAATGCATGTAAATACTAGATTCACCACCATTACATTATTAAAAACTGAGTGCACTCTACAATATGTCTGGCATGCTGTCCATATATATATATATGTAAGGGTAGAGACTGCGATCTGGTAGGATCGGCGATTCTACCAGTAGAGACTCCGATCAGAGTCTCTACTGGTAGAAACTCCGATCCTGCCAGTAGAAGGGTTAGGGTTAGGGTTCGGATCGGAGTTTCTACCAGTAGAGACTCTGATCGGAGTCTCTACTGGTAGAAACGCCGATCCTACCAGATCGCAGTCTCTACCCTGACACACACACATATATATATATATATATATATATATATATATATATATATATATATATATATATATATATATATATATATATATATATATATATTCAACCTCCTGAGACCCAGGAAATGTCAGCAAAATACCAGCTTTTATTGTTTTTTATTAAATAAGTGCCTATATTGGAAACATCATGATGCAACTGTTTTTTTTTTCAGATGCAGTCTTTAAAATTTTTATGGAATGTCCTTTGTGGTGGACAATTTTCTTTTTTTTTTGTATAAATTTGAGAAACTCTTGTCAACAAATGTCGACAGAAAACCCCTAGCTGGGTCTTAGGAGGATATATATATATATATATATATATATATATATATATATATATATATATATTTTATTTTATTTTATTTTATTTTTTTTTTTTTACCCCCCCCAGAGGACAACTTTATTATTAATTACAGTTTGTGTTTAAGCAACAATCTCAAACTTTACATTCACATGTTATATATACGAAGGAGGACTCATACAGAAGAAAGTGTACAGGGTCAGGATGAGACAAGACAGTGGGACAAGTGAGCTAAGTGCAAATCTTTCCAATGCCTTGATAGTCTGTGCAATTAAAGATGCCAATGAAGGTGTGAAAAGAAATATATGACCTGCAAATGAGTACGTCCAATGCATGTAAATAGTAGATTCACCACCATTATGCAATTAAAAACTACTGAGTGTTCATTCATTCATCATTCATTTTCTGAACCCGCTTTATCCTCACTAGGGTCACGGGGGTCGCTTGGAGCCTATCCCAGCTACATAGGGGCGAAGGCGGGTACACCCTGGACAAGTCGCCAGTTCATCACAGGGCTGAACATATAGAGACAAACAATCACTCTCACATTCACACCTATGGGCAATTTTAGATTAACCAATTAACCTATCAGTGCATGTCTTTGGATGGTGGGAGGAAGCCGGAGTACCCAGAGAGAACCCACGCAGACACGGGAGAACATGCAAACTCCACACAGAAAGGTCCCACCAGACTGGTGTTGAGTGCTACTACTGAGTGCACTCTACAATATGTCTGGCATACTGTCCCTATATATATATTTACCCCCACCTTCTTTGAGGACAACTTTATTTTTAACTACAGTTTGTGTTTAAGCAACAATCTCAAACTTTACATTCACATGTTATATAAACATATACATAGAAGGAGGACTCGTATAGACGAAAGCTTACAGGGACAGGATGAGACAAGACAGTGGGACAAACGAGCTAAGTGCAAATCTTTCCGACGCCTCGATAGTCTGAGCAATAAAAGATGTAAAAAGTAATATTCATTCATTACACTGGGTTACAAAAAAATGTTTTTTGCAAGTTGTCTAGGTTTTTCAACTGAATTAGGACCATTTTGCACCGCTAAATCCAAAAATGACATCTGTTTTTCTCAATCAGGTCAGGTTTTTTTGTTAATTTGATTTTGAAAAATTTGATCTTCTCAAAATCTGCGCCCAAACTTTATCTTGGTCACCAAGTTTAATACCAAAATAAGATTGGTAAGCACACTTTATGAAACTTGTGATTTGATTCCTGTTAGGTACAAGGGTGTATTCACCGCAGATGTAGCAGAACACATCAGGCTTATTTTTGCAAGATCTTCTAGTCGAAAGCCATTTCATTCACCTGTAATATTAAACCATTAATCATAAATTGGCAAAAGTAAAATCTTCCGAACTCGTTTATTGCAAGAAAGATGAAAGAATTTTGTATCATATGATGTGAAAATGCCCATAAATGTAAGCAAAAATGTTAAAAAGCCAATATATAGCATAGTTACCTCCGCCAAGGAGGTTATGTTTTTGCCAGGGTTTGTTTGTCTGTCTGTCTGTTTGTCTGTCCGTTAGTGTGCAACATAACTCAAAAAGTTAAGGACAGATTTTGATGAAATTCTCAGGGTTTGTTGGAAATGGGATAAGGAAGAAATGATTAAATTTTGGTGGTGATCGGGGGTGGGGGGGCCCACGGGGGGGCCACTGATCAGCCTTGGCGGAGGTCTGCGCTCTCTGAGTGCTTCTAGTTCAGAAAGTTGACCTGATTGAGCAAAATTAATGTGATTTTTGGATTCAGCACAGCAAAATTATCCTAAATCAGCTCAAAACACTTAAACAATAAATTTGTTGTTGACCAGTGTTATCTGAACCCGCTTTATCCTCACTAGGGTCACGGGGGTCGCTTGGAGCCTATCCCAGCTACATAGGGGCGAAGGTGGGGTACAGCCTGGACATTTCACCAGTTCATCGCAGGACTGAACATATAGAGACAAACAATCACTCTCACATTCACACCTATGGGCAATTTAGATTAACCTATGAGTGAATGTCTTTGGATGGTGGGAGAAACCTGGAGAGAACCCACGCAGACACGGGGAGAACATGCAAACTCCACACAGAAAGGTCCCACCCCCCCGTCGACTGGTGTTGGAATTGAACCCAGGACCTTCTTACTGTGAGGGACGAGTGCTAACCACTGCACCACTGTGTTGCCCATGAAAAGTAATATATGACCTGCAAATAAGTATGTCCAATGCATGTAAATACTAGATTCACCACCATTACATCATTAAAAACTAGTGAGTGCACTCTACAATCTGTCTGGCATACTGTCCCTACATAAAAACAGTTTCACTTCCATACCAGCTGCTTTCATTGTGGGAACGGTTCCAACAGTAGGTGTCTGCTGCTGTGTAGATTACAGCATTTAGAGGAACACTTTGGCTATCTACAATAAGGCAAGACCTTTTTTTTTTTTTTTTTTTTTTTTTTTTTTAATAGCTTTAGTTTTACAGCAAACTATTAGAAGCAGCAGGCAGGAGGAAAATAGTGTTGAAGCAAAACTGAAGTTCACACTGTGGTGAGACCTATCTTGTCATGAAACTTGCTGATTGTTTGCAAATAGCCTTTCAGGTCTGTCAACTATAGGTTAATAATAAATCCAGCAATTTTCCCTGGGGGCCAAACAGTTGGATACTTTCCAGCATGACTAGAGTAACACCCTGTATCTGGTAATTAAATCTCTTTTTCATCAGCTCCCCTTAAACACAAAAAAAAACAGTTTCTCTTTGTAAACATCTTATACACAGCACGTACTGCAAACTGCAATGAAAGCGACGCATTGTGTACTGAAGTTAGAACCCAAGCAGTCCCAAAGCTGACATATGTTGAGATACAGATGTCATGTGCTACACTGACATGAGAAACCGAAATGCCCAAAGCATCTTTGAAGCTGCAGGCTTAAGGGGATAGAGACTGACGGGGCATAAAACATGATTATAACAAGAGTGACAAGATAATAAACATGAGAACTCTGTGAGAATCCTCTGTTTAGAGAGAAGACTGGGAAAAGAAACTGAAGAAGAGAGGTGAGGAGACAGGAAAGTGAGAATAAAGACGAGGTGAGAGGAAGAGTGTGACAGAGCATGGAATGAAAAAAAAAACAAAAACGCTTTATTTACATCCTACAAATTATTTCTGAACAGGAAAGCATCTCCAGTGAGTCACGTAACGTGTTTGTGGGTCCGTGTGAATTATTCTTATAAGGCACAGGTGTCAAACATGCGGCCCGGGGGCCAAATCTGGCCCGCCAAAGGTTCCATTCTGGCCCATGGGATGAACGTGCAAAAATGAATCTGAACAGTCCAGGTTGTCCAAATCATTTTGGTTCAGGTTCTACATACAGACTAATGTGATCTACAGTAAAAAAAAAAAATAACACAATAACCCATAAATAATGACAACGACAAATTTTCTTTGTGAAAAATCATGTGGAAAAAATTTAAGTGAAAAAAATAACATTACTCTGTGAAAATATTTACATTTACAAAACTATTCTTTCACAATAAAATGCAAAAAAAATACATAAATAAAAATGATGAACAACCTGAAATGTGCAATTTTAACAATATTAATATAATACTGTGTTAATAATGAGATGTAATATTGTAGAAATTGTTCAAATTTTAGTTCCAAACTCCAATATTTTAACAATATTCTGCCTGTTACCAAATGTTTATGTAACATTGTGTGTAAATGTACATGTATAAATAACACTGGTCAACAACAAATTTATTGTTAAAGTTTTTTGAGCTGATTTAGGATAATTTTGGTGTGCTGAATCCAAAAATCACATTAATTTTGCTCAATCAGGTCAACTTTCTGAACTATGTTACATATTGGCTTTTTAACATTTTTGCTTACATTTATGGGCATTTTCACATCATATGATACAAAATACTTTCATATTTCTTGCAATAAACGAGTTCTGAAGATTTTACTTTTGCCAATTTATCATTAATGTTTTTTTAAATGTTACAGGTGAATGAAATGGCTTCGACTAGAAGATCTTGCAAAAATAAGCCTGACGTATTCTGCTACATCTGCGCTGAATACACCATTGTACCTAACAGGAATCAAGTGATCAAATAATTTTTTTTCTCTTAAAACCTATTTTGGGTGAGAACTATATAAAAAATCAACTGACAAAGTCACAAAAATGTCAGCAATTTTGTGAGAAGATGAAATTTTTCAAAATCAAATTAGCAAAACAACCTGACCTGATTGAGAAAAACAGATGTCATTTTTGGATTTAGTGGTGCAAAATGGTCCTAATTCAGTTGAAAAAACCTAGACAACTTGCAAAAAACATTTTTTTTTTGTAACCCACTGTAATAAGTCGAGGCATAATATTATTAAAATTGCACTAATTTTTCAAGTGAAATTTCTGTTTTTTCAGGGTTTTCCAATTTTTTTTGTTAAATGTAAATATTTTCATAATTTAATTTTTTTTTTTTTTTTTTTTTTTTTTTTTACTAAAACAAAAAGAAAAACTTGGATTTGTCATTATTTATAGTTTTTAAGTTGTTATTTTACTGGGCTGGCCCGCTTGAGATCAAACTGGGCTAAATATGGTCCCTGAACCAAAATGAGTTTGACAGCCCTGTTATAAGGGAAAAAACATCTTGGAAAAAGACAAAAAAAAAAACACAAAAACTCCAGCAGAGGAGTTAAAGCTCGACAAACCCAGCTGAAACATAACATTAGATTTTTATTAATTCAAGCAAACTGTTACAGTCAACAGTTACATAAGTTACATGGTATACAGTATTGATCTATTCTTTTTCTTTTTTTTTTTTTTTTTTTTAAACCAGGGTTTCTGTCCCAGATCCCTTTTTCTTTCCCCGAACATAGAAACAGCAAATCCATACAAGCGCAGGCAAGTAAGTAGTAACGGCACAATACATTCATCAACTCAACGATAAGTTTTGTACGAACAATAAGGCAAGTAGAAGAAAGAACAAACGAACAAACAAACGCAAAAGGATGGCAGACATTTTCTCCGAAATGAGCCAAAAACAAGGCATAATAATGTATCCTTCTCTTTTTTTTTTCTTTTTTTAAGCCTCAAAAGGCAGTATTGAGCTAAACATATTCTTTTGAGTAACAGTTGCTGCAGAAGAACCAAACGAGGTAAGGCTTCTCGTTAGTGGGCAGGTACACAGTAAAAGGGGGGATCCGAGGGGATGGTGGGGGGGATGGGGATGAGGAAAGCTGCCTTCAGTGGTGGTGAGTGGTTTGTACCTGCTGATGGTCAGACTCATTATATCCGGTCGCTTCCCTCGGCACACTGAATATTCATCTGGGACGATAAAAGAGGCAGGAAATCTGATTTTCTATCTACAGGATCTCATCACTTCCCAAGTCAGTTTGTGTGGCGAACGTAATGAAACGATGGGAGCTCAATACACTAGAAAACAATGGCTCAGTGTTGCTCTTTGACATATACCAATGTCAAGCATGAGCATACTGTACCTGACTCCTTAGGAAAAAATCACAAGACCCGAAAAACGGACAAAAAAGCTCAATCTCTCGGCATATATTTCCCTGGTAAATAGATGGAAGAGGATGAATATGCACATAGATATGGCCAGAGCAGCCATATGCTTCCTCCTTCTTCATTTTTCAACCATACAACAATCATCACAGAGCATACCAACACAATCGTTTGCATGTTTCTTTTTAGTGGTGAAGTCAGTCCTGATAACAAGAGCGAAAAATAAAAACCCAGCGAAGTGAAATCACAGCTGGAGCGTTCATGAAGTGGTCAGTATCTGCAACGTACTGGCCCCGTCGAAACCGAATGTTTCAGCAGAAAAAAAAAAAGGAAATTAAAACAGCATTCTTTTAATGCCATGTTCGACCACCAGGTGGCAAAACTGTGCTGAGAACTAAGGAAAGTTGCAACATGCCTTCAATTTTCCTTTTTTTTTTTTTTTTTTTTTTTTTTTTTTAACACCGACATACAGATAAGAAACAAAAACAAGTGGGTCCTCGAAAAAAATTAATCTTCGTGTATAACAATAGTAAACATGAGGGATTTCGTTACAAGAAATCCGGCTGAAACAAAGTTGTGTGGTAGTGCAGAGAAGAACAAACTCAAAAACTTCTTCAGGAAACACTAGAAAGACCGATGAGGGCTACGTGGAGATTCTCCTCTGAACACAAACCACAGCGAGACAGATATGATGAGATTAAAAAAAGCTCGACAGAGGAAGGAAAAGTGCACGACGACCATGTTTCACTTCTCTCCGGAGTAGAAAGGACTCGTGATGCTGAGGGCTTTGGGAACACCCCAACACGTTTGTCCTCCGCTGCCACCGCCGCATCTTCATCTTCATCTTCATCGTCGTCATCGTCACTCCATCCAGTCTCCTTCGTCAAACTCAGACTCGTCCTCTGAGTCGGAGTACTCCACGGCGATGCGGCGGGAAAGGATGGTGGCCACATCGTTGCCCACGCGCTCGTGCTTCGCCTCTTGTTCTCGCTGCTCCTCCACTTTTCGGAGCTGAATACCTGCAGAAAAAAAGAAGTTTTTCAGGGTTTATGTAAATCTAACAGAGTTACAGAGTAGACTAGAGTGATGCTCCCAGTGAGGAAACAGATCTCTACTGGGCAATGCCAGGTGCTCGACAGTTTTTCTAACTTCTCATGCAATTCTAATGCCTTTCTACCCAAACATCACTTTTAGACCAAATTTCAGTCTGATTTTTTTTTTTTTTTTTTTTAAATAAACTTTGCAGGTAAATATAAAAGAAAGTACAGGGTGTCCCATAAGTCTCCATACATAGGAGACATCATACATTCCATACATATATGGTTCTAACATGTATTTCTTTATATTTCTTCTTTATAGTTCTTCAGCAGTGGAGGACACGCATTGAAATGTGTTCCCGACAAAACGGCAGTCATATAGAGCATATTATATAATGTAATGTAATAATGTATACTGTAATGCACTCCTTACAGGTCTCCCAAAAAGCACCGCAGACAGACTTCAGCTGATTCAGAACTCTGCAGCTAGGTTATTAACCAAAACCAAGAAGAGAGAGCACATTACTCCAGTGTTGGTTTCCCTGCACTGGTTACCGGTAACCTACAGAATTGATTTGAAGATACTACTCCTCACGTATAAAGCTCTAAATGGAACCGGACCAAGTTACATTGCAAACTCACTGATCAATTATGTACAAACTAGAACACTGAGGTCATCAAACGCAGGGTTACTAGCGCCTCCCAGAAATATTACAAAGAAAATGGGGGACGCAGCCTTTACTAAGTATGCACCGAAGTTATGGAATACAATTCCAAAAGACATTAGAGAAGCCAGTTCACTGAATATATTTAAAACCAAATTAAAAACATTTTTATTCTCATTAGCCTTTGAAAGGAGATAAAAATGGGGTCACAATTCAGGAACCAGGAATGTGTGGTTTTTATTTTTATTTTATTTTATTGTATTTCTTTTTTTCATTTTTTATTTTATTGTATTTCAAATTTCATCTTATTTCTTGCACTTCAAAAATTCTATGCATGATCAAATATTTTAATGTGCGCTGCTTTTATTTCTATATTTATTTTATTGTATTTCTCTCAAATTTCATCTTATTTCTTGCACTTCAAAAATTCTATGCATAATCAAATATTTTAATGTGCGCTGTTTTTATATTTATTTTTATTTTTTATTGTATTTCTCTCAAATTTCATTTTATTCCTTGATGTATAATCAAATCTTAATGTATTTTAATATTGTATTTTTTCAATCAATGTGAAGGACTTTGGGCTACAATTTCTGTATGAAAGGTGCTATACAAATAAAGTCTATTATTATTATTATTATTATTATTATTATTATTATTATTATTATTATATAAAAATGGTTCATGTCAAGAAACGTTTATTTTTCCTATGTATGGAGACTTATGGGACACCCTGTAGTATAAATGTGGACTCTGCAGAGATGTGGGAATATTTTTTTGAAATTGAACTTCTGCTGCTGCTGTCTTGGTCAGGACATTCTTGAAAAAGAGATTTTTAACCGTTTCGTGCATGAATTATGAGAACCTTAGTCAAAACATTTTTGAGTGATTTTATTCCTCTTTAGGCATGAACAAAAATGTAATTAAATTTTTTTGTAACTTTTTTAAATGGAGTTACAAAAATGTCCACTCAGCTGGACACCATGTGTTTAATTTTTGAAGCAAAGAAACATGTATTTAAAACTCATCAGAAAGGGAAAAACTGTGTGAAAACTATGAAATAAAAACATTTTTAATGCCGCTAATTGCTAAATTGCTACTGTTTTCTCACATTTTATCATACTCTAATATTAGTTATTACTCATTTCATGAAGATAAAATCCTCTGAGACCCAGGAAATTGACAGTTTTAACTTTTTAACATTAAAAAAATTGTCTTGATTGGAAACTGCATAATGCAACAGTTTTTTCAGATACATTTTTAAAACAAGAAAAGCACTCAGAGAGCGCTGACCTCTGCCAAGACAAGTCTGCCCCCCCCCCTCCGATCACCACCAAAATTTAATAATTTCTTCCTTGTGCCAGTATCAACATTTCCTGAAAATTTCATGAAAATCCATCCATAACTTTTTCAGTTATCCTGCTAACAGACAAACAAACATGCACGCACACAAAGCAAAGTGATCACAAAACCTTCTGGCGGAGGTAAAAAAAACTTTTTTTTTCCAGAAAACTGTTAATTACATCCTAATAACAATTAGCAATTGATTTCCACTCAAACATGTTATTGCAGATCAGGTTTATTTAGAACAGCAAAGTGACAGTAATGGTCTGAATGTCAGTGTATTATGGGATGGTGCGTAAGTGTCCACTGTGTTGGCTGATATGGAACTAAAACAACAAAACCCATGAATATACAAGAGAACAGCTGTGGAAGAACTGTCCACTGGAGTGACCACTGTGCATGAAAGGGTTAATCTCAATGAGTTTTTTTTTTTCCTGGTTAAATAAGCGTTATAAAAATAAATAAATAAAAAATAGTGGGTTAGAATAATTAAACTTTGCTAATAACTCCAGGTATTTGGACTGTATTATGTTGGTAGGTTTAAAGTTTTGTAACATTCTGTGTATGTTATTCGATCATATTCACATTTCTGATGAGTTCAAAATGCATCTAAAAAAAAACTGGTATATTAATAATTAGAGCTGTCAGCATTAGAACTGTTTTAGTCCTGTCTCTATATTTTTTTTTAAATGTCTAAGTGCCAAGTCTATTTGAAAAGTGTAATATTTTTTTTTACTTACTTTGGCAGATGTGTTATTAATTTAAAATTTTTGTATTGCGACACTTACATTGTGCTCATCTGTGTTTGGGTATTTAAAATTTAGTTTTTAAAGTTGCATATTTATAATCTTGTGCTACTGTTTAGGGTGAAATTTAACATCTGTCCAGGGTCTGCAGATGAAAAATAGCCTTTATGCTAACTCTTTTTTTAAATAAACTTTGCAGGTAAATATAAAAGAAAGTAGTATAAATGCAGACACTGCACAGATGTGGGAATATTTTTTTGAAATTGAACTTCTGCTGCTGCTGTCTTGGCCAGGACATTCTTGAAAAAGAGATTTTTAATCTCAATGAATTTTTTTTCCCTGGTTAAATAAGCGTTATTAAAAAAAAAATAAATAAAAAAATAAATAAATAAATAAATAAAATTTGCTGATAACTCTAAGTATTTGGACTGTATTATGTTGGTAGGTTTAAAGTTTTGTAACATTCTGTGTATGTTATTCGATCATATTCACATTTCTGAGGAGTTCAAAATGCATCTAAAAAAAAACAACTGGTATATTAATAATTAGAGCTGTCAGCATTAGAAATGTTTTAGTCCTGTCTATATTTTTTTAAATGTCTAAGTACCAAGTCTATTTGAAAAGTTAAATTTTTTTTTTACTTACTTTGGCAGATGTGTTAATTTACAATTTCTGTATTGTGAAACTTGTAGTGTACTCATCTGTGTTTGGATATTTAAAATTTAGTTTTTAAAGTTGCATATTTATAATCTTGTGCTACTGTTTAGGGTGATAATTTAACATCTGTCCAGGGTCTGCAGATGAAAAATAGCCTTTATGCTAACTCTTTTTTTAAATAAACTTTGCAGGTAAATATAAAAGAAAGTAGTATAAATGTGGACACTGCACAGATGTGGGAATATTTTTTTTTTTTAAATAGTGGGTTAGGATCATTTAAATTTGCTCAGAAGTTCAAGTATTTGAACTGTATTTTGTTTGCAAGGTTTACAGTTTTGCAACATCAGAAATGAGAATAAGGTCTAATAAAATACACAAAATGAGTTCAAAATGCATCTAAAAAACTGGTACATTAATAATTGGAGCATTAGAAATATTTTAGTCCTGTCTCTGTATTGTTTTAATATGCTTAAGGGCCAAGTCATTTTGAATATTTTAATTTTTTTTTAACTTACTTTGGCTGATGTGTTATTAATTTTAAGTTGTTGTATTGCTAAACTTATATTGTACTCGTCTGTGTTTAGGTATTTAAAATTTTGTTCTTAAAGTTGCATATTTATAATCTTCTGCTACCATTTAGGGTGATAATTTAATATCTGTCCAGGGTCTGCAGATGAAAAATAGCCTTTATGCTAACTCTGGTGCATTTACAGCAGTGTGAATTAATGTACAATGTCCCTGTTACATACAATTTTTAAAATTTAACCAGGAAAAAAGATCCCATTGAGACTAAGAACCTCATTTTTAAGGGAGTCCTGGCCAAGAGGCAGCATGGAATACAACACACAGTTACAACATACAGGGTGGAGAAGCAAAATTTACAATATTTTGAGGCAGGGATTGAAAGACAGTGTATGACCAATTAGTTTATTGAAAGTCATGAGAATTTATTTGCCACAAGAAAATGTACATAATAGAAAATGTTTTTATTCTATGTGTCCTCCTTCTTTCTCAATAACTGCCTTCACACGCTTCCTGAAACTTGCGCAAATGTTCCTCAAATATTCAGGTGACAACTTCTCCCATTCTTCTTTAATAGTATCTTCCAGACTTTCTCGTAATAGTTTTGCTCCTAGTCATTCTCTTCTTTCCATTATAAACAGTCTTTATGGACACTCCAACTATTTTTGAAATCTCCTTTGGTGTGACGAGTGCATTCAGCAAATCACACACTCTTTGACGTTTGCTTTCCTGATTACTCATATGGGCAAAAGTTTCTGAAAAGGTATGGATAATAGTGTTAGGTATGATTATGACATCAGTATATGTTTGGTTTCAAAACAACTGACGTAGTGCCTGCTGAGAAAAAACAACTAAATGTTCATTGTAAATTTTGCTTCCCCACCCTGTACAAGAATTTACAGGACAAGTCAAACTATGAAAAACAAGTGTAAGTCATTGAGTTAGAGTTTGGATTTAAAAGCATTCAAGGTGATCAATTTAGTCAGTTTTCAGTCTTCTAGCAACATATTCCATGTGCAAGGAGCAGAGTAGACAAGCTCTGTACAGGCATATGGCACAAAGAGGAAAATAAAATGAATATAGTTAATTTATTTATTGGGCCTTAGATATCATTTATAAATACATTTAAAATCTGTCATCATTTCATTCAGAAAATAATCAAGCCTATCAAAAGGTCTATATCAAGTAAATCAAAATGCAGAAAATAAGTTCATAAAGGATAAAATCTGAAAATGAAATGAACAATAATGTGAAACCGCACCTTTTCTGATGGCTTCCAACAGCACACTGCGTGCATCGCTGATGGGGGGCAGGTTGGCAGGATGGTGCCTCTTGCCCATATCGTGGGATGTGGCGTGGAGCTGTGGGGAGGCCATGGCTCCTGCTGAAGGGAAGGCCGGCACAGGTGGGGGGCCTGACGGACAGGGCGACGAACTCCGTGCTCCGGGGAGAGGCAGAGGAGGGGGTGGAGGGGGCGGGGGCAGGATGGTACCGTCTGACTGGGTTGAAGAGCCCATATGTGGGCCCTTGTCCAGGACCTGCTGGAGACGGGCTGGGGAGGAGGAGTGGAGAGGAGGCGCCACGGGTGGAGGGGCCGGGTGGAGTACCCCCGGGGCGATCTGTAGAGGGGCGGGGGCAGGCGGGATAGCCGGGGGCTTCTGCTGGACTGGGAGTGGAGGAATGGGGGGAGGAGGGGTGCCCCGAAGGCCTGCAGAGGGTAAAGGAGGAGGTGGAGGGGGGAGAGGAGGAGGTGGAGGAGGGGGGGTGTTGGAGTTGAGGCCTGCTGTCCGTGCTGGAGACTGGGGTCTGCTGTCGGAAAAACCTGAACTGGAGCTGGATGAAAGAGGGGGAGAGAAAGAAAAGGGGATCGGAATAAGAAACAGTAGAGAACGAGTGAGCAGATAAAATAAACTAATAAGCCACATTTATTTTATTTTATTTCATTTAACCAGGTAAGTTAGTTGAGAACTGAGGCTCAGTTTACACAACAAAGCTCTTGGGTGAAAATGACAAAATATTTTATTAGGCGTGCCTTTCATTTAAACAAAAACGGCATTTTTGGTGACTTTATGACACTTCGGTCAAAGTTCCCAGCAGAGTGACTCACTACTCCCTCTAGAGGTCACATCAATCTCCAAACATTGGCAACTTTGGCAGAACTTTACAGCTCTTTACTCTATACACTCTGATGATAATCTAAAGATACTTTTAAAATTTGAAAGTACAAATACTAATTCTGCAGTGCAGTTTATGCTAAAGCAGTTACATCACAGTTCTAAGATTTACATAGCCCGATTCTCATTTTCAATAACGACCTGGACATTTAGGCTACATTCAGACTGCAGGCAAATGTGACCCAAATCCGATTTTTTTTGCCCATATGTGACCTGTATCCACACTTGACTGGATTTAAGTCCCACCGCTACTTTGCGCAAACCAGTTTTAACTTGGATTGCGCAAGTTGCCCCTGCTCACTCATGCATGAAAACCTGGGTCTGTAAATTTGGACAAATATCCACCAATCCCCTACCAACTCACGTCCATAATTGAAAATTCCAAAAATTATCAAATGCATATTATCAAAATTTATAATTTCTTAAAACAGATTATTCCTTCAAATGTTTTAGTTTTTAAAGATCGCTTGAAATGATGAAGCCCTTTCTTTACCCATGGCAGCTGTTCCTGCCTTTCAAAGTTAATTCAACTTGTTTAGGCTTGAAACTGTCACTGAGGACAGGACAGGTTAGGTTCAGGGTTAGGGCTAAGGCAGTGGTTCCCAGCCTTTTTTGGCTCATGACCCCATTTTAACATCACAAATTTCTGGCAACCCCAGACATTTTTTTTTTTTGCTAAAATTAATTTCTTTTTGATCATGTAATAGTTTGCTATACTATGTTGCAAATAAACGTTAATTTTAGATGACATTTAGTCTATATAATGTATATTATTATGGACGGAGACAGAAAATCCAGGTGTAGATTACTGCACAAAGGGAGAATTTTATTTTCCTTGGTCAGGATATGTACAGTCAGTCCAGCTTGGATTTACAAGGCTGACATTTAATACTGAACAAACAGGAACTCAAACTATGAATTATGAAAGAGCTGCAGCATCTGAAACCGACCACGA
This sequence comes from Sphaeramia orbicularis, assembly GCF_902148855.1. Classification (NCBI taxonomy): domain Eukaryota; kingdom Metazoa; phylum Chordata; class Actinopteri; order Kurtiformes; family Apogonidae; genus Sphaeramia; species Sphaeramia orbicularis. The sequence goes on along the minus strand of NC_043979.1, from coordinate 41,281,112 downwards.
TGAACATTTGACAGATAAACAGAACCACAGTGCTTCAGTTTCAGACTCACAGTTTGTCATGTCTTTTATGTATTGTGATTGTCTCTGTCAACCCACCATATTTATTTATTTATTTATTTTTCAGATTTTTATTTAGAAAAATTGAGAAAAATTCAACATAGATTTAAATTACATTGTGGTCACCTTGGGGTCCTGACCCCAAGGTTGAAAAACACTGGGCTAAGGCTAACTCTAACCCAAATGAAAATGACATGGTGGCCAAAGTGTTAATGCTGTAACCTGGCAATTTTGTGGAAAACAAGATGGACGCCCATTGTCCCCTCCCATGACCTTTGATTAGATTTAAATCCCACCGCTACTTCGCACAAACCAGTTTTAACTTGGATTGCGCAAGTTGCCCCTGCTCACTCATGCATGAAAACCTGGGTCTGTACATTTAGACAAATATCCACCAATCCCCTACCAACCGACGTCCATAAAAGAAAATTCCAAAAATTATCAAATGTGGAACTGGGGGTAATTTTTCAAAATGTATAGTTTTTTTTGATACACCCTGTATAATGAAAATCAAAACTATAGTAACCTTGGTAAGTACATTGATACCATATAAACCTAATGTGCTATTCATTGTATTAAACATGAGGAGGAAGATGATTAAAAGCAAAAAAACAACCAAAAGCCACAAAGAGAAAAGCAGAAGAACGGGGCAGACAAATGTGGACTGTGGAGTCGACGGAGCCGAGCTGTGAGGACTTCTTCAAAAATCAATGAGATATTTCTCTGGTGCTGCAGCTCCAGCCTTAATCATTCCCTCTGATCTCTCCATCCCTTCAAACAGTGACATATGCGGCAAAAAGCGCGCAGCAAAAAAACAACCTGTAATACGCTCAGTGGCCTTAACACTTCATTGATCCTTCTCCTCTCCTTTCTGAGCCTTTCCTTTTTTTTTCCCTCCATATCTTTGGTCCACAAACACTTTGATCCATCCATTTTCAACCCCATCCATCCTTACTTCAGTTTTCTCCAAAGCTCTGACAGAGCTGAGAAAGCCCCTAAACAGAAGAAATACGCACAAAATGAAAACTAATGGAATGTCGCCCGCTGCTGTAGGGCCAAATGATCTATCAGAGAAAATGAAATCGATAAATAAACAAACTAAAAAGAACAAGGATGGGCTGAAATTTAATGTCTGAGTTTGTGAATCAGACTTCAATGCACTCTTGTCTTAGATGGCCCAAGGTTATTCACAGGTTATCTACCAGTTCATTATTTTTTTGTTTTTTACCCTTTATTTCTCTTTTGTAGATGAACAAAGAAATTACATTACCCCAAATCCTGGCAGAAAATCCACACATAAAGAAAATACATATTTAACCCCTTAACGCCAAATGTACCATATTGGATACATGACTTTTGAAGCCCTCTACATAATCATTGGGATATTTTTTTTTCTTGACAAACCTGATGTATACAATTAGATACATGCAATACACAGATAATCCACCAGGGGGGAGGAATTCACTCACCACAGGCCTTTCCAGTGACTCTACAAGACTGTCATTAATGAGGAAGGAGGCAGAACTTTGCCAATTTTGAAAAGGAATTACCAATTTGTTAGACATGTTTGTGTAATATCATGTTTTTGTTTGTTCAAAAATAATGATATTTGATCATGGAGACCTGATGTATCAAATATGATACAAAATTTAAACTCATACATGGTAATTGATATATAAAAAAAAAAAAAAATTGGGGTTGTTCAGAAGGACCAATAAAGGTTCTAGCTTCAAAGAACTGGAATTTTCTGTCAATGATTCAATGGTTCAGGCTTTACAGGGCTAAAAGTAATTACCATAAAATTGAAGATTTTCTAGATCAGGGGTCTGTAACCTGCGGCTCCAGAGCCTAATGCTTTTCTTCATCCTCCTTGTAGTGGCTCCTCCCTCTACAGCACTCTAGCCAGCCGCGATTCTCCTCTGCATGGTCAACCCAGCCGCTAGCGTTTTTCTTGTGCGCTACTCATTCGACAGTTACGGTAAATCAGCTGAATGTGCTAACAAAAGTAAGGGCTCATTTGTGCTCTACGATAAAGATGCAGACGGATACAGACAGAGGGTTCTGTCCGTCCTTTGTATATTACTCACATAATTCTGTCCGTTTTTTGGGAGCTTGTGGATGTGAACCCAGATTGAGAATATGGAGCAGTACAACTGGGAACTGTGGAGGCAGTGTTGAGTTTTGAGGAGAATCATTTCCATAAATAGTGATACTTTTCATAGAGCGACTGTATGAGTATGAGTACTGTGTACTTTTGGGGTAATCCTACAACAAACTACAAATGGTTGTTTTCGTCTGAAATAGGCTTTAAGACTAAATTCAATGATGAATAAAATTATGATTTCCAGTACGTACCTTGTGAATTTGGTGTTTTTGGTATTAGTACTTCATATACTATTAGCACAAATACTATGAACTACTTTTACTGTGTATTTTTGGAGTAATCATACTAAAAAATCCCTCCCTAGCTCCAAGTGTTTGTTTTTTCATGTGAAATAGGCTTTAAGACTAAATTCAATAATGAATAAAATGTTTTTTTTTCAATAAGTACCTCATGAATTTGGTATATTTGGTATTAGTACTTCATATACTATTAGCACAAATACTATGAACTACTTTTACTGTGTATTTTTGGAGTAATCATATTAAAAAATCCCTTCCTAGCTCCAAAAGTTTATTTTTTCATCTGAAATAGGCTTTAAGACTAAATTCAATAATGAATAAAATTATTTTTTTCAATAAGTACCTCATGAATTTGGTCTATCTGGTATCAGTACTTCATATACTATTAACACAAACACTATGAACTACTTTTACTGTGTACTTTCAGAGTAATCATACTCCAGAATCCATTCCACACTGCACTTCTGTTGGTTGTATTAAGTGGTTGTAACAGATAAAATGTAAAAAAAGATGAAAACTTTTAAAAGTTCATAAGCTCTGTTATTTTTTGCGGCTCCTGACTATTTTTTTTTTGGCAGAAGAGGGGACGAAATGACTCATTTGACAATAAAGGTTGCAGACCCCTGTTCTAGATAAATAGAAATAGCAAATAAATAAAACTAAATAAATGAAATAAAACCAAATGACAAAATTATACTAGAAAAGCACTCGGAGAGTGCAGACCTCCACCAAGGCAGATCAGCCTAGCAAAATCTGACCCCTTTAAGAGTCTGGGTTTTAGTTTCGTTTGTCCCACCTGATCACAGAAGGAGGCTTGATCTCTCCCAGAGGGTGAACCGGAGGTGGTGGCGGTGGAGGGTCGTTGGGCCGCGAATACATTCTGTCTCCTGTACGATTCAGCAGCTCGTTCATCTGGCTGTAGGGCAGCGCCGCCAGCGAGAAGGGTCCATCCAAATGTTCCATGTACAAGGGAGCCCTGGGCAGAGACAGATTCATTATTCAGCATTACATGCAGTTTTGTGTTTGATTTGTGTTTATCTTTTTCGTCAGTAACTACTTTCTTTACTCATTTATTTTACCCTTTCACTGAATATTGGGTCATGACAAAATGCTAATGCTACACATAAAACAGACCCATTATTTATTCTTTACTACATCATTAGCCTCGTAGCATAATTGACTAAGTCAGTTTTTGGCCAAATTGTGATATCAGGGTGTCTGCAGGTATCAGTAAATCTAATTTAATGCTTTTTAATGCCACTTAAAACAAATTTAATGCCCATGTCCAACTGGAGATACAGTTTTATATATAGTTTTATGACAGTTTACCGTCCACAGACTTTAACCAGGTTCTGAATAGCCCCTCCTCCAATCACTTCTGCTAAAACTGTCATTTTCCTATTTTTCCGACATTTGTTAATACTCCCTCCGCTCTTTCACCTTTCACACGTTGCATTCCAAGCATCCGGTGTTGTGATTTCATGTATCGGCCATAAACAATAGCCAATTAAAGGGTTCTGCCTGTCAATCATTACGCTATACTTCCGATCAAAATTATTAAATGTTTATATAATCAAAATAAATTGTGAATAATGCTTTTTTCCATCAAGTGTATTTAATTTTTAAGGACTCTTGACATTGAATGTAATGCTTTTTAATGCCATTGAAGGCCTTAATTTTCACAAAATCTATTTAATGACTTAATGCTTTTTTTGTCATTTAAGTTTTTATTGATTTTATCATATTTTCATACATTTACAAAAGGAGAAAAACAAAGACAGGAAAAAAAAGGAAAGCCAAAGGTTTGTGCATGACACGCAAAATGATTGTTAAAAGTTAAGATTAAAACTTCTCCTCTTCATCACCTCTTCCACCTGTCTGTCTCACTTTTGCGCTTCCTGCTAGAACGCCCCCTGGTGGCCGTTAGCCCGTATAAATCTATACTCAAGTTGCATCGCTGTAAAAGCCGCGGGGTTCAAAACAAGAAAAAAGTAGCGGCTTATAGTCCGGAAAGTACGGTAATACCTGGACGGACCTGTCCATAGACTGGCTACAGCAGTGGCAAACATACGGTCCACGGGCCAAAACCGGCCCACCAAAGGTTGTAATTTGTCCCACAGTCTGAATTTGGAAAGTGCAAAAATGACACTAAAGTTATTAAGAGTCAAAGGTGTCATAGCTGTTTTAGTTCAGGTTCCACATTCAGCCCAACTGTGATCTCAAGTAAAATAACACTGGTCTACAAGGAAAATGCTTCAAGAATAAAAATAATTAAATTTTACCACGAGAGTCACTGATAAAGAAAAATCAAGTCAAAAATGCTGGTTGGCTGAAGTTTCCAAGATACAGCCTTGGGTCAAACTGTGAAATTCAAGAATTAATGAGAGAATGGGTTTGACTCAAAAGGAATATTTGTCTCAGAGCTACAAGATCTACTTCAAAACACTGTCTGCACATTAGAATACATTCACTTTACAGGTTCTATTTAGTGGAAGATTTATAAAACTATTATATAAATGTACATAAACCAATATATATGTGTAATAACACTTAATCATATACCTTGAAAACATGAGCAAACCGGCATTTTTGTCATTTATTTTCCAATTAATCTTATTAAAATACGTAACATTTAGCACATTTAATGTCTGAAGCAAATCATTTCTAAAAAATTGTAGACCAGTGTAATAGTATAATAACAGATAAATAATGACTCCAAATTTAAATTAAATTATTATTGTAAAAAGTAAGTATTGGATCGGTATCAGATCGATTTCGGCAAAACTAATCTTAAAAAAAATTGGATTGGAAGCAAAAAATATCCAAATCGGGACATCACTAATAAAAACTTCAGTGAAAAAAAACCAAAACAAAACAAAACAAAAAAAACCTGGGTTCACATTTAGTCAAAATGTATATAAACATAATAAATGCTAAAAAACAATGAATCCTCTGATTGTTTAATTGGACCATGTTTTATAAAGCTATGTTTCCCAAATTATCTTGAGCCAAAATAGGTCGAAGAGTTGTTTTTATAGGTCGAAAGTTGCCAGAGGTAACTGAATGGCAATAATATGGTATGTAAATAGATTTTTGAAGTGTCCTCTGGAAGACTCAAGAGACAAAAATGACATGAAAGATGCAACAGGAGGGAAATGTAAGACAAAAAAAAGGAAAGATTTAATAAGGTTGAAATGAAAAAAGATGTAAAAAGACAAATAAGTGTGACCTATATGACAAAAATGATGTAGAAATAACAAAAGACAAGATTAAAATACTGTAAAAGAGGAAAAAAAGGGCATAAAAACAGATTTCAAGTGATAGTTTTTTATATAAATCTACAGCTACATGATGTGTTTCATGTCAGTTTGGGTGTTGAGCTGAAAAAACAATTTTAGACGAGAGGGGAGACTGACCGTTTTAAGATTTTTCACAAGAAATAAAACCTTCAAACAAAGATTAGAGATGAAACGGCTCAAAATCAATCAGTCGGAAAGTCGGAGCAAAACTACAAATAATGTAGGATATGAGACGTGAAAAATAGATGGGATTTTTAATAACGAGAAATTCTTTTTCAGATCGAATCAATTCAATCAGCATTTCTGAACTCTTAAAAGTGTCAAATGAAATGAATGATTAATGCGTCTGATCTTAATGTTTAAACTGACTAAAAATATTCTTCACAAGTGTCTCGCAGGATAAAAATAAATTCCTCTTAGATGGAAAAATAGTTAAAGAAATAAAAATCCAACTCTTCAAGTGAGTTTCAGTTAAAGCTGCACCTTGAAATATTTTAGTTGATTTTGTCCAGACGTCTTTTAATATAGACGTAGACACAAAAACAATTTCACCGATGCTGTCGAGGCTGCTTTCATGGTCAGAGTGAGACCTGTTAATCCCGCTGATAAATCCAAGAAAAACACTAATTTGTATGATTTTTTTTTTTTTCTTTATTTTTATTAATCACATTGACTGGCAGGGAAATGATTGAATGTGAGTGGCACTGGAGGTTTGAGGCACAATAAAGGCAATCACAACTGTGAGGGATGCTAATCAGCACTGCTGTAGCTGCACTTTTTTGGTGCAAATTAAGTGTAAATTGCAAAAAGCAATCTTTGTCGAGAGGGAATTTATTGTTGTAGACTGAGTGATTACATCCTGGTAGGAACTAAAAAAAAAAAAGAAGGAAATCAGTGTTTATACGATCATTATTCTTAAACTGACTGTTATTTTGAACAGAAGTGACGCATATCATTTGCAGTGATACGCTGTGTTTCCATGGTTACAGGGATACACATCAGCTCTTAAATCGTCATAGTCATTGGGTTTTGATTTAGTTTAATAAAGACAAACATATAAGGAATTTATAGTCTGAAAAAATATAACCAATGTAGCCCCGTATCTGCATTTCATTTCACAATACTGTACCGATATCTAAAAGTACTGTATTGATATTTTTAGGTATTTATTCAAATGCAGAATGAAGGAATGAATGAATGTTTTTATTATTGTGTCTTGCATAAAGAACATGCCCAGCACTTACATGGGCTAATAAGACACCAAAAATACACACCAAAAATCAAACACCAGACAATAGACACGATAGATATGAACAAAACAAAGTACTGACCTATTTAAACAAACACATCTGCCGCTTTTTCCAGGCTTTACAAAGAAATAATGCTAATTTCTATACATTAGAACTAAACAACCATTTCATCTTATCATCATCTGTGCTCCAGAATGGATCAGGATTTCGGATACACATATCATCAAACAAAGGGGCTCTCAGTTCATCGTATACAGGGGTTGGACAAAATAATGGAAACACCTTCACCTCAAGATGATAATGCCCCAATCCATACAGCTAGAATTGTTAAAGAATGGCATGAGGAACATTCTAATGAAGTTGAGCATCTCGTATGGCCGGCACAGTCCCCAGACCTCAACATTATTGAGCATTTATGGTCAGTTTTAGAGATTCAAGTAAGATGTCCATTTCCACCGCCATCGTCTCTCAAAGAGTTGGAGGGTATTCTAACTGAAGAATGGCTTAAAATTCCTTTGGAAACAATTCACAAGTTGTATGAATCAATACCTCTGAGAATTGAGGCTGTAATTGCTGCAAAAGGCGGACCTACACCATATTAAATTATATTTTGTTGATTTTTTAAGGTGTTTCCATTATTTTGTCCAACCCCTGTAGATGCAAAACACAACTGCAAGGCACTGCTGTTACAGAGCTACAATATGTCCTTGTATTTATATTGGTGCGTATTAGTTTTCATTATTACATTAGTCTTCGTCCATTGTGACAGTTTCGATATTAGATCCAGGGTAAGGGGTTTTGGCTTTCTATGAACCCACAAAGACCCAGTGCTACATTTGTGGCAGTTTCTCGAGATTTCACCTTTTGTTGAGCCGCATTATGTAATAAATTCCCATTATGTAATAAAAGTTCAAAATGTAATAAGAATGTCACGTCATCTTGTAATAAAGCCGCATTATGTAATAAACTGACGCATTTTGTAATAAACTACCTCAATGCATTATGTAGTAAATTTTTTCGCATTATGTAGTAAGTTATTACAATTTGAGAAATTTATTACAAAATGCACTTGACACATTTTTATTTTCAGGAAAATGTAATAACATGGTTCATTACGTAATAACAACACTCAAGTAGATTTTTTTTGCCCCTCTTTAATTGAAGTAACCCTGCAGATTAGTAGTTGTAGTAGTGCTAATGATAGCCTACCTATTAGCATTACATTTGCAATTAGTCCACACACTCCAACATGCACACACAAAGTAGAAAATGCTGATGTTGAACAATAAATGGCTTTATTTCTAAACAGAACCTTTTTAAGGCCAATTAAAATATTTTGATCAACATAAGGTACAGGGGTTGGACAAAATAATGGAAACACCTTCATCTCAAGATGATAATGCCCCAATCCATACAGCTAGAATTGTTAAAGAATGGCATGAGGAACATTCTAATGAAGTTGAGCATCTCGTATGACCGGCACAGTCCCCAGACCTCAACATTATTGAGCATTTATGGTCAGTTTTAGAGATTCAAGTAAGACGTCGATTTCCACCGCCATCGTCTCTAAAAGAGTTGGAGGGTATTCTAACTGAAGAATGGCTTAAAATTCCTTTGGAAACAATTCACAAGTTGGATGAATCAATACCTCGGAGAATTGAGGCTGTAATTGCCGCAAAAGGCGGACCTACACCATATTAAATTATATTTTGTTGATTTTTTAAGGTGTTTCCTTTATTTTGTCCAACCCCTGTAGAGGACAATACAAAAGAAAATGTGATTCATTTTCCACTTCCCCCAAATCACACAGTCCACAAAGTCTGTTTCCTTCTGGGGTTTGGGTGAATCTCCCAGTTTCTAAGGCCAAGGGAAGGATTCCTGTTCGCAACTGAGCAATTAGGGACCTTTGGTTCCTGGTCAAATTTGCACTGACATAAAATTCTGTTTTATATGTGTTTTTTAGTTGAAGGTATGTCTGCAGCTTCGGTTTAGTCAGGTATTGTGGAGGTTCATTTTTGTTTTTTTTTGGTTTTCTTTTTGGTTTGTATTTTATTTGTTATTATTTAACACTCTTTTATTAACCCTTTCATGCATAGTGGTCACTCCAGTGGACAGTTCTTCTCCAGCTGTTCTCTTGTATATTCATGGGTTTTGTTGTTTTAGTTCCATATCAGGCAACACAATGGACACTTATGCACCATCCCATAATAATACAATGACATTTATACCATTACTGCAACTTTACTGTTCTAGATAAACCTGATCTGCACTAACATGTTCGAGTGGAAATCAATTACTAATTGTTATTAGACAGTAATTACCGGTTTCCTTAAACAAAAAGTTGTTTTTTTGCATATTATCTCCATGAAGTGAGTAATAACTAGTATTAGAGTATGATAAAATGTGAGAAAACATCAGATTAGCAGCATTAAAAATGTTTATTTCATATTTTTCACACAGTATATCACTTTCTGATGATGGGTTTGAATACATGTTTCTTTGCTTCAAAAATTAAACGTATGGTGTCGATCTGAGTGGACATTTTTGTAACTCCATGAAAAATAGGTTCATTAAAAAAAAAAATCTGAATTGCATTTTTTTTCACATGCTTAAAGAGGAATAAAATCACTCAAGAAAAAATTATTGACTAAGGTTCACATAATTCATGCATGAAAGGGTTAAATAATGTTAGCTCCTTTATTGGGATTGCACAAAAATAATGCTATGATGTTAGTTCTGAACTAATAGAATATGAACATTTGAACAGGATCTTAAACTGTAATGTGTGTAAAACAGAATTTAAGTTTGAACACAAGAACATTTTGTGACATAGCATCAGATCCTGTTCTCATCAAATAAAAATGTGTTTAGTATTTGTGCAGATTTCTGGTGTAATTCAATTCTTCCAGGAAATAATCATTTAAAGAAAAGAAACAAACAAAAAATTGCCTTTTTAACAGTATCATGACATATCGTGATATATGGTATCGTGATCCTAGTATTGTGATTTGTATCGTATCGCCAGATTCTTGCCAATACACACCCCTACCTGTATCTCTCCAGCATGTTCTATCAAGCATCAATAACACGTTGAATGTGTGAGTTTGTCAGGTTCTGCTGCTATGTTAGAGTCACGTCATCTTGATGCAGGAGGTCAATCTACCAATAGAAGTGGGCGGTACTTTCACTGGAGGAGAATTCAACTAATTAAATGAAAGTCCATATATGACTTCCTATCAGTGATCAGTAGTAACTACATTGATATGTGTCACCATTTCCATGATAAAAACCATCAAAATATGGACCATTATGAGTGAAAGCAAATTTTTAATACTTAAAAAAATGTGTTACAAATTAAAAATAATCTAAATTTGTCAAAAACAGCAAACAAATTTGTAGAAATTGTCTCTAGGAAGCTACATAGAAAGATTTAAATGAATCCAACCTGTACTTTCAGAGAAGAACATTGTTGAAATCTAGACGCTGGTGATCTTGTGTTTGACCCTTCATGGTCACTAAAGGTCAAAGGTCATGATACCAAATGAAAGTTCACATATGACTTCCTATCAGTGTTCAATAGTAACTATACTGATATCTGTAACCATTTCCATGATATAAGCCATCACAACATGGACCATTACGAGCTGGGGCATCCCTAGCAATTGTGGGCCCTTGATCAAATTCAGCATCTTTTCAACTGGTCAGGGGTGGGGTTTGTATGTGGGGTAGGGGCAGTAGATATACACATGGGGGTGGGGCCCATAACTAACTTAACTAACACTGGCGTGAAGCAAAAGTTAAACTTAACATGCTTTCAAAGTCTGACTCCCGGCTTCTATGCCTCTATTATAGCGCAGACCTTACATGAAATTTTCACAACTTCTAACCTGTATCCACTGGACCCCCTCCACTACTCTACAGGCCCCCCAGAAATGCTGGGCCCCATGAATTTGTCACATTTACCCTCCCTTTACAGCGCCCCACATTATAAAGTAAAGACAAATTTTTAATATTTCAAAAATTTGTCAAAAATGTAAGAAATTCCAATTTTTCAAAACTGTGAGAAATTTGTAGACATAGTCCCGATAAAAAGCTACATATAAAGATTTAAATGAATCCAACCTGTAGTTTCTTGAAATCTAGACATCGGTGCGATTGTGTTTGACCCTTCAAGGTCACCAAAGGTCAAAGGTCATGGTACTAACCGCCGGCGGATCTACTCTCAGAAATCCAGCCTTTTAACTACTTATTTCTTGCCTTTCAACGCTTACTCACTTGAACCTAACCTCTTAACCGTGTCTTTTTAACTTGACGCTATCAACCCAAACCTTCATCAGGACAGGTCAGTATTGTCAGTGGATCCTTACCTCTGGCTGTCACCCACCGCTTCCCGCGCTCTGCCCGGTATCTCGCTGTTTCCACCATGGCGTCATCCTCATCATCTGGAGATAGTCCTCTCGTCCAAGCAAACAAAACCCTGGTAAAGGCTTACCAAACTATCGCGGATCTCAAAGAGGAAATACTGCGCCTCTCCGCAGAACGCGAGGAGAAAAATGCCCAGCTCTGTGGTTTCTCCAGCCACCTTCCCACACTGTCCAGTCTGTTCCTGAAAAGCGCAGAGAAGCCCAAAGCCTCCTGTGATGATACGGTGTTATGGGATCCTTCCTCTGCCTGTTCTCGCCCCCCGTGTTCTACACCCTGGTCTGAAGTGGTGATTCGTGGCCGCAAAAAGAACACGAGCAAAGACTCACCACCGCCGACCATCAGCACATCAAACCGCTTCGCCGTCCTGTCCGTGGAGAACGCTCCGGCTCCCCCCGCCAGGGCTGATGTGCCCCCCATCCCACCTGGCTCTGTCCTGGAACCGGCTCCTGCTGACACCGTGGCTGCCACCGAGCTGATTACCGGCGACGGTCCTAAAGCCGGTCCTCCTGTGAAGCCGTCGAACAAGGGTCCCCGCTCCTCGGTCCGCTCCTCTGCCCGGCGCCGCCTCCTCCGAGAGGCCGTCCGCCGTCACTCCGACGGTCCACCCGTGGAATGTCTACCTAGAGAGACCAGGAACCCTTCACCTTCAACACCGTCTCCTCGACCACTTTTCCCTCCGACCACCGCTATCCTCGGGGACTCCATCATCCGTCACGTCCGTTTCTTTAACGCCATAACCAGGTGTTTTCCTGGTTCCACCGTCACCTCCATCCTCCATGAACTGCCTCAGCTGCTGCTCTCACTGCCATCCACCGTTACCCGGATCATAGTTCACGTGGGCTTCAATGACACTTCTCTTCAACAGTCCGAAGTGACGAAGGTTCATTTTAAAAACCTCTTTGATAAACTGAAAGGATCCGGGAAGGCTGTTTTCATTTCCGGGCCACTCCCCTCCTTTGCCCGTGGTGTGGGCCGTTTCAGCCGCCTCCTCAGCCTGAACACCTGGCTCCAGTCCGCCTCTGCTCTGAACGGCTTCAGTTTTATTGATAACTTTAATCTGTTCTGGAACCGCCCCTCCTTCTACAAGTCCGATGGTGTCCACCCCTCTAGACTAGGCAGCAGGGTCTTGGCTCAAAAAATCCAACACGCTGTCCAGACTAAAACCACACCCACACCAATGTGACTATGCCCTCCCTCTTCTGCTGCAGTCACCTGCTCCCCCTGCTGGTCACATCTAATATCACCACGTTCAGAGTCTCCTATAAAATCTGTAGTGAGAATAAACAACACCCCAACTGATCTCTCCTCCTCTCCCAGGCCCTCACTGTCCACCTGTCAACTAACCACCTCAGTGAATTCCTCTTCTCCTTCCCCATCTCCAGCAGCCTACACCTCTGCCTTGCTCTTCCCCATTCCTGTCATATCCAGGTCTCGTATGGGGTTTCACTCTGCTAAAAGGCACCGTAGGTGGTTGACACAAATCCCATTACACACAGCGGACACGAACACCATGATGCCACCACCACCTAGCCGGTTTGGATTACTAAATGCACGTTCCATTGCCAATAAATCCTTGTCCCTAAATGAGCTTTTTACCAACAGGAACTTGGATGCATTATTCCTGACGGAGACGTGGCAAAGGGATGGGGAGTTCATTCATTTAAATGAACTGTGCCCTCCTGGCTGCTCTGCTGTTGGTCAGCCCCGCCCCTGTCGCCGGGGCGGTGGCCTTGCTGTAGTGCACCAAGACAAATACATATGCAGAGGGATGAGCACCGATGACTTTCCCTCATTTGAGTCACAAATGATCAAGATTGGCTCGTCCAGTGTGTTGTACTGTTTCTTAATCTACCGTCCCCCTGGCCCTGCTGGTGCCTTCTTAAGCGATTTCAGTGATTTCCTTACATCAATAATAAAACTGGAGAAGGTTTTAATTCTTGGGGATTTCAATCTGCACATCGATAACAATTCATCCAGCCCAGCAATGGAACTTTTAGCCATGACTGACACTTTTAACCTCAAACAACATGTATCTGGCCCCACCCACAAGAAAGGACATACCCTGGACCTGGTTTTCTCATTGGGCTTACACGTCACAAATGTGTGTGTTGAGGATGTCCACTTGAGTGATCATTGTGGTGTGTTTTCTGACTTATGTGTGCCTCTTGAGCCCAAGCCTGCACCTAGAAGGGCCAAGAGGAGGATCATTACAGAGTCCACAGCCCAGGATTTCCGTGCCCTGTTTAACCCTAGTCTTCTTAATGAGTGTCCCGATGTTGATGAGTTTATCCAGTGCTTTGCCACACACTGCAGCTCTATTCTTGACCAGGTGGCTCCCGTGAAAACTAATGTCACTCGTAAGTGGTCTTGTCCCTGGATAAATGAAAACATCTTAAACCTAAGGAGAACTTGTCGCAAAACTGAGCGTCTTTGGAAATCAACCCAGTTGGAAGTACACAGGTTACATCTTAAAGATCTCATAACCTCATTAAATAAAATGATTAAGGAGGCAAGATCCAGCTACTTCCACAAACTTATAGCCACAAACAAGAAAAACCCCAAAGTAATCTTTGACACAATCCAGTCCATTGTGTCCCCTGCTGTCCCTGCTGCCCCTGTGCTCTGTAAAGCTGACAGCAATGACTTCCTAAACTTCTTCACAGACAAGATCAGGGATATTAAACACAATATCCCACCACCCTCTGGCCGTCTGACCCTATCTGATCCCCCTCTGCAAACCTGGTCCTCTTTCGACCCTGTGACACTGGAGGACATCTCAGCACTTTTATCCAAAACGAAACCCTCCTCCAACTCTGCAGACATCCTCCCCCATAAGCTCCTTGTCGGTGTCTTTGACACTATTGGACCATGGGTCATAAAGTTTTTTAACCTGTCGCTCACAACTGGTTTGTTTCCCAGCTCCTTCAAACAGGCCATCATAGAACCTAAACTAAAGAAAACCACACTGGACCCCACAGACTTCAAAAGCTACAGGCCCATTTCAAAGCTCCCCCTATTGGCCAAAATCCTTGAGAAAGCAGTGTCTAAACAACTGACAGCTTTTCTGGAGACACACCAGATCTATGACACTTTTCAGTCTGGGTTTAGACAATGCCACTCAACAGAAACCGCACTATTAAAAGTGTCTAGTGACATCCTGATGGCGGCTGACTCCGGGAAATCCACGGTCTTGGTCCTGCTAGATCTCTCCTCGGCCTTTGACACAGTGGACCATACCATAATGATTGAGAGACTGAGGGACCTGGTAGGGATGTCAGGTCATGTGCTAGACTGGTTCTCCTCTTACCTGACCGGCAGAAGCTTCACTGTGTCAATAAACAACTTCCAATCTGACTCAGCGGATCTACTGTGTGGTGTGCCCCAAGGCTCTGTCCTGGGACCAGTCCTATTCTTACTCTATGTCCTCCCACTTGGCCACATTATCCGACAGTACAGTGATGTCTCCTATCATCTATTCGCGGATGACATCCAGATATACTGCTCCTTTAACTCCTCTGAGCCCCACAAACTGAGTTCCTTAATCAACTGCTTGTCAGAGCTGAAGCAGTGGCTAAATGATAACAGCCTCCAGCTGAACTCCAGCAAAACTGAGACCCTCATCATTGCCCCGGATAGTGCAATCCCAGGGATCAAACATCACCTTGGAGACCTGAGTTCCTCGGTAAAGACAAAACTGAGGAATCTGGGTGTCATCTTTGACCAGGACATGTCTTTAGAATTCTACTCCAAACACCTAGTCAAAAACTGTTTCTTCCACCTACGCAACATCTCCAAACTCAGATCTATGGTGTCCACAAATGAGCTCGAGATGATCGTTCACGCTTTCGTATCTTCTCGCTTAGACTACTGCAACAGCCTGTTTACATGCTTAAACAAGAAGGAGCTGGCCCGTCTACAGTTTGTCCAGAACTCTGCTGCCAGGCTCCTGACCCGCACAAACAGGAGAACCCACATCACTCCCATCCTTAAATCCCTCCACTGGCTCCCTGTTCTATATCGTCTTCATTTCAAAATTCTTGTGCTAACTTTCCGGGCCCTACATGGCCAGACCCCTGCATACATTGCTTCCCTGATCCAGCCCTACAGCTCGACTCGTAGCTTGAGGTCTTCAGGACAGCACCTGCTGATGGTTCCACGGACCTGTTTTAGCACACGCGGTGACAGGTCTTTTAAAGCTGTGGCACCACGTCTATGGAATGACCTGCCTCTACACCTACGGTCCATGGACTCTGTAGAGAGCTTTAAGAAACACCTCAAAACCCTCCTGTTCAAAAAGGCTTTTTAGTCTCCCACCTGACCCAGGACCACCACAGACTGATTACACTCTATGTATTCATCATAACGTACTCCATGTGTCACCCCCCCCCAGTCTCTCTATATCTCTATCGCTCTCTCTTTTCTCCTCCTTTACTCTCTCTCTCTCTCTTTAACCCCAACTGGTCAAGGCAGACAGCCATCCTTTAGGAGTCTGGGTCTGCTCGAGGTTTCTGCTGTTAAAGGGAAGTTTTTCCTCGCCACTGTCACCAATCACAAGTGTTTGCCCCTGAAGTATTCTGTTGGGTCTCTGTAAACTTAATTTGATTCTGATTTGAATTGATAAAGCACTTTGTGACTCTGTCTGTGAAAAGTGCTCTATAAATAAAATTTACTTTACTTTACTTTACTTATCAAATCAAAGTCCAAATATAACTTCCTATCACTGATCAGTAGTAACTATATTGATATCTCTAAACATTTCCATGATATAAGCCATCAAAATAAGTAAAGGTAAATTTTCAACATTTAATAAATTCGGCAAAAATGCAAAATTTCTCAAAACTGTGACAAACTGTGGTTTTTCAGGCATAGCGCATATATGACTTCCTATCAGAGCTCAACAGTAACTATACTGATATCTCTAAACATAAGTAAAAGCAAATTTTTAACGTTTCAAACATTCATCGTAAATCAAAATTTCTCCAAACTGTGACAAATTTTCTAGACATTATCCAAAGGAAGCTACGAAAAAAATTTGAAATGACAATGCAGTGTCTTTCAGTATTCACTTTTCCACTGACACTAAAATTGCGCGAATATAACATGCGTATAAAAATGTACCCGTAAAATGTTACTAAGTGAATATTTTTGGTCATGTCCACAAACATTACATATGGGGCCAATTTCATGCCTCAGGAACGTCCAGAAGCATGTTGGTTTTTATAACACTATACACTAGTTGCTTTTCCATTAACCCTCAAATTTCATGAATATAACTTGCGCATAAAAATTGACCTAATGGAAAAATGACAATTTCGCCAAATCTCTTGTTTTTCGATAAAAAGTTTTTGCGCTGGCAAGAGGTAGTTTTTCTGGCGTAGTGAAATTGGTATATCACGCAAAACTGTAATGGAAAGACCTTTTTCTGCAACTGGAGTCACTTAAATTAAAAAAAAAAAAAAAAAAAAAAAACGGATGTTGACAGATGTTACAACAAGTGAAGAAGAAGAGTTTTAAAAGACACACCAGGAAACTATCATTTTTTAATTTAGCACGGGATAGCGGGGTAAATATATAATAATAATAATGACTATATCTGTAAATCAACACCATATTTACGTTTGTCGCCATGTTTATGGAATGACTTCTCGTGTCATCTCGCGATAATAAATAAACAAATCATCACATTTAATGGATTTAATGATAAAACCAACATTACGCACTTCTGTTTTTTTTGTCATTTAACCCTTTCATGCATAGTGGTCACTACAATGGACAGCTATTCTACTGCTGTTCTTGTTGTACATTAATGGGTTTTGTTGTTTTAGTTCCATATCAGCCGACACAGTGGACACTTATGCACCATCCCATAATGCACTGCAATTCATACCATTAGAGTAACTTTGCTGTTCTAGATAAACCTGATCTGCAGTAACATATTTGAGTGTAAATCAATTGCTATTAGACTATAATTGAAAGTTTTCGAAAACAAAAAGGGTTTTTGCATATTATCTCCATGAAGTGAGTAATAACTGTGAGAAAGCATCAGATTAGCTGCATTAAAAATGTTCTTATTTCATAGTTTTCATATCACTTTCTGTTTTTCAGTTTTACATACATGTTTCTTTGCTTCTTTGCTGAGTCGACATTTTTGTAACGCCATAAAAAATAGGTTCATAAAAAAAAAAAAAAAAAAATTCTATCACAAGAAGAATAAAATCACTCTGGAAAAAAAATCTTGACTAAGGTTCTCATAATTCATGCATCAAAGGGTTAATAAATATCGGTAAAGTTTTCCGCAGATGTCCAATGGAAAAGCCACTTGTGTCTATCTTTCAGTGTTAGCTTTACTCACCTGTTGTCGTGGTAACCTGCTGAGCCGTTGGCCTCCCTGTGTTTGTCTTCGGGTATGTCCTGGGCCAACTCTGCGCCCAGCGCCAATTTCTGCCACTCCTTTTTCCGGTCGTGGGGGGCCCGCGGGACCTTCTCTGGCTCTGGTGGGCGGTCTATCGCCTTCAGCTTCAGACGGAGATGATGATGATGATGATGATAATGATGATGATGATGATGATGGGGGAGGACATAGTTAGGGAGTAGAGGGTGATGATGAAATGAAATGGGAAGCCCGGAAAAAGACGTTTTGGGATGAGGAGGGGAAATTAAAGGGGGAGAAGAATGGAGAGAGAAGAAAACACATTAACTACTGTTGAATACATACGATTTTATAAAGTGATCAAAAATGGTTCAAAGAGCTGCCTGTTTCATACTATATCAACAGTTCATGGTAAGATTAGTAGGCACAAATAACGACAGAAATAAGACTACATATAAACAACATCCAACATCAGACATTTAACTGTCGCTACTAGGGGTGTGTATTGGCAAGAATCTGGCGATACGATACAAATCACAATACGATATATCACGATATATCATGATACTGTAATAAAGGCAATTTTTTTGTTTGTTTGTTTCTTTTTTTAAAATATCATTTCCTGGAAGAATGGAATTACACCACAAATGTGCACAAATACTAAACACATTTTTATTTCGTCACAACAGGATCTAATGCTATATCATAAAATTTTCCTGTGTTAAAGCTTAAATTCTGTTTCACAGACATTACAGTTTAAGATCCTGTTCAAATGTTCATATTCTATTAGTTCAGAACGAACATCATAACATCATTTTTGCGCAATCCCAACAAAGGAACTGACATTATTTAATAAAAAGTGTTAAATAATAAGAATTAAAAGAAAAACAAAAATGAACTTCCACAATATCTGCATTTGGATAAATACCTAAAAATATCAATACAGTACTTTTTAATATCTATACAGTATTGTGAAATGAAATATCGTGATATATTGCAGAACTGATATTTTCTTACACCCCTAGTTGCTACATCATGTTTTCTAACTGTACATGTGTCAGATATAAACGAAAATACAGGTCTAAAAGTGGAATCATCACCTTGAATTCACTTTTCAGCTCTTGTCATAATAAAAACAGTTTCATCTCAGTCTATTTGGTCTTGAGAGTATATTAAGAGACATATCACACATTGCTTTACAGTGAAAAACATTCTCTCTCTCATATGAGAATACAGGGAGAGCGTATTGACAGACCAAGGCCAAATCAAATTGCTTTTAATATCTGGGATAAACAATTGTTTAACACTGGAGACTAGTAATAAAGTGTAGATGTGGGAAGGTTTTCACATATTTACACTAGTTCAATGTCAAACAGCACTCCCTGCCCTCCCAATTTTCAGCATGACTGCATTTCAGAACACAAAAGGCCTGTAAAGAAATTGAGCAGTAAAGCTGCTGTAGCACAAATCACACACAGTGTTTTTTTTTTTTTTGTTTGTTTTTTTTGAAATAATTCGCTGGATTTTCACATACCTGCCCTGGAAGGTCTAAGTACCTATAGACCTGATCATACATGCGGGGATCCTGCAACTACAAGAACAAAAACAAAAACCACAAGAGAAGCACCAGGGGTGAGGGAAGGGGGGGTCAAAAAAATCAAACACGGCACAGGATTGAGCACAACAACCGCGGCACACGGTCAACAGGGACAAAACAGAGTGGGCGGCGAGAGCAAGTGGGACAAAAGGGAAAGAGGGGAAAAAAAAAGTGCTGTTAAACAGAAAATGACAGCGTGCACAGCTGAGGAGACGTCACAATGCAGGTGGGACGCAGCGGCAAACACACAAACACACACACAACCAAACAGAAAGAGGACTGAGGTAGAAAGGGACAGATCTCACTGGAAATGGGACGACAAACTACAACCTACGACAAACCTATGACAACACCACACACAGGAAAATGACATGCTAACAAACACACATGCAGTGCCACCCACAGTAATACATACAGAGTAGGGATGTAACGATATGAAAATTTCACACCACGCTTATTGTGACCAAAATTATCACGGTTATCATTATTATCGCGGTATTGTTGAAATTGAGCTCAAAATGTTAAAAAAGTATTAATACACACACTGAAATAATTTAACCAAGTTGTATTTAAAAAAAAAAAAAAAATAAAAAAAAAATTAATAAAAATAATAGGCACAATGTACCTTCTGTTGGCAGAAACATTCAAATATTAACCCTTAGTGGTCTGAGCCTATTTTGTCCGTTTTTCAGTCCTTTTGATTTTGTCTTTATATACTATATAAAAAAAATGTTTACTATACCCATGTTTGGTATCTTCTTTTTTCAGCACAACTTCATTTATATCATCTGCCTATTATTTTTTCACTTTAACCACCTATATCAACATAAAAGGACAGAAAACACAAAAAAATATAGAAAATCCGATTTGAAAAATGTAAATAATTCACTGCATAAATAACACACAGATGCTTAACAAACCTTTTCAAAGACTTTAAAAGTGAGTATTGGGTAAATACAACCAAAATTGTAATAAATTAAAACTATACTCAAATATTTGACATAAAAGCAGATCTTTACACAGGTGTTTTCTCCAGAAAAGTACGGTAATCAAACATGGTTATCGTGATAATTAGAATTTAAACGGTAATACTAACCCGTTGGTAATTTTACCGCGATTTATCGTTATACCGGTAATCGTTACATCCCTAATACAGAGTCAACCCAAAATAATGTATACACATATCAGGAAAAGAAAAACATAAATATTTAATTTGTATAAGTACTTCTATACATATGCCGTGTTTCCACTACGTCAGTGGTTCCCAACCTTTTTTGGCTCGTGACCCCATTTTAACATCACAAATTTCTGACGACTCCAGACTTTTTTTTTTTTTTTTTTGCTAAAATTAATTTGTTTTTGATCATGTAATAGTTTGCTATACTATGAGGGGCGACTGAAAAGTTTTGAGCCTAAAATGGAAAGGATTAAGATATGAAGACCAAATTTGGTCCATGAAATCTTTCACATATCTTAATCCTATCCACTAAACTTCTTGGTCATAGCAGTCTTTTTCCCTTTTTTACAGGTCCCTGAACTTTCTGTATCAAGTGTTTCCTGAAAAATGGACAAACTTGAGTATGGGGCTGTCATCAAGTACGTGTACGACCTTTGCCTTCTTTCCATTGTTTTGACTGCTCCTTGGTCTCAGGCTGATAGTGATGGACCCAAGTCTCATCCATACTCACAAATTAGCCCGATACTCAAGTTTGTCCATTTTTCAGGAAACACTTGATACAGAAAGTTCAGGGACCTGTAAAAAAGGGAAAAAGACTGCTATGACTAAGAAATTTAATGGATAGGATTAAGATATGTGAAAGATGTCATGTACCAAGTTTGGTCTTCCTTTCCATGTTAGGCTCAAAACTTTTCAGTTGCAAATTAACATTAATTTTAGACAATATTTAGTCTATATAATGTATAATATTATGGATGGAGGCAGAAAAGCCAGGTGTAGATTACTGCACAAAGGGAGAGTTTGATTTTCCTTGGTCAGGATATGTACAGTCAGTCCAGCTTGGATTTACAAGGAGGACAGTTAATACTGAACAAACAAGAACTCAAACTATGAATTATGAAAGAGCTGCAGCATCTGAAACCGACCACAATGAACATTTGACAGATAAACAGAACCGCAGTGC
The DNA here is from genome assembly GCF_902148855.1 of Sphaeramia orbicularis. NCBI lineage: Eukaryota > Metazoa > Chordata > Actinopteri > Kurtiformes > Apogonidae > Sphaeramia > Sphaeramia orbicularis. The sequence continues at coordinate 41,259,570 of NC_043979.1, read as the reverse complement.
TTCAGTTTCAGCTTCACAGTTTGTCATGTCTGTTATGTATTGTGATTGTCTCTGTCAACCCACCTTATTTATTTATTTATTTATTTATTTTTCAGATTTTTATTTAGAAATATTGAGAAAAATTCAACATACATTTAAATTACATTGTGGTCACGTAACAAGTATGTGACCAATGACCAATCTTTCCATTCTCAACATTTCAGTTTTTCTTTTTTTCTTTTTTTTTTTTGTTAATAAACAAAACAATTGAACGATGAACAATGGATGCATTGTTACATAAAGAAAACACATAAGAAAGACCAAGACTTTGACCTCCTCTCTCTAAAGAAAAAAATAAATAAATAAAATATAAAAAGTAGAATTAATTAAATACACAAAAAACAAGACAATTCCAGATCCATTGTCATTATATTGTCATTTCTTGTACATTTAAGGTTCCAAGAGATTGAGTTTGGTAAGTGTAAAAAAAAAATAAAAAAATCCACTTTGACCATAGATTTGAAAATTTGTTCATTTGTAACCGAAGGGAGAAGGTCAGTCTTTCCATCTGGTAAATTTCATTCATTCTATCTACCCATTTTTCCAGATTAGGTGGTTCACGTTGGAGCCAGTGCCTGGTCACAGCCTTTTTGCCAGCAGTGACTAAAATTCTATACAAGTAGGCATTGTTCACTAAAATTTCAGTTTTTCCCATAATTAACCCTTTCATGCATAGTGGTCACTCCAGTGGACAGCTATTCTACAGCTGTTCTCTTGTATATTCATGGATTTTGTTGTTCTTTTCTTTTCTTTCTTTCTTTTTTTTTTTTTTTTACACATATCTTTATTAAAGTTTTAAGACACTACATATATTTTCTGACATGAATTGGTAACATTATGTAGATCTCTCCTGAGCATAAACCCCCAGAATTACAAGCCTTCCCCATAGTTTTCACACAGTTTATCAGTAAATACATGTTTCTGTGCGTCAAAAATTAAATGTGTGGTGTCCAGCTGGGTGAACATTTTTGCAACTTCATGAAAAATACGCTCATAAGAATTTTTTTCCATTATTATTATTTTTTAATTATTTTTATTTTATTTTTATTTATTTTTCAGAACAAAATTTTCAATCGCATTGTGTTTTTCATGCCTAAAGAGGAATAAAAACACTCAGGAAAAAAATATGATTAAGGTTCTCATAATTCGTGCATGAAAGGGTTAAGATGGCAAATTCAAAAGGTAAGGTAACATTAAGTATATAGTCTATATTTTTTGTGTATATCCTTCCAAAATTGTTTTTAGTTTTATTTTTTATCAATTACAAGAAATTTGTTCACTAAAATTTCAGTTTTTCCCATAATTAACCCTTTCATGCATAGTGGTCACTCCAGTGGACAGCTATTCTACAGCTGTTCTCTTGTATATTCATGGATTTTGTTGTTCTTTTCTTTTTTTTTTTTTTTTTCTACACATATCTTTATTAAAGTTTTAAGACACTACATATATTTTCTGACATGAATTGGTAACATTATGTAGATCTCTCCTGAGCATAAACCCCCAGAATCACAAGCCCTCCCCATAGTTTTCACACAGTTTATCAGTAAATACATGTTTCTGTGCGTCAAAAATTAAATGTGTGGTGTCCAGCTGAGTGGACATTTTTGCAACTTCATGAAAAATATATAAGAATAAGAATTTTATAAGATTTTTTTTTTAAATTATTATTATTTTTTTATGTTTTTTTTTTTTTTTTTTTTAAATTTAATTTTAATTTATTTTTCAGAAGAAGATTTTCAATCGCATTGTTTTTTTCATGCCTAAAGAGGAATAAAAACACTCAGGAAAAAAATTTGATTAAGGTTCTCATAATTCGTGCATGAAAGGGTTAAGGTGGCAAATTCAAAAGGTAAGGTAACATTAAGTATATATTCTATATTTTTGTGTATATCCTTCCAAAAATTGTTTTTAGTTTTATTTTTTATCAGTTACAAGAAATTTCAGGTGACCCCATTTGAATTCCAGGCGACGCCACATGGGGTCCCGAGCCCAAGGTTGAAAAACACAGCCCTAAGACAAGGAATTGAAAATGCATGTGCAGCAATCCCATTGGACACTTTGGCCGATGTTACCCAAGCAGCAGTTCGCCGTACACATAAATGTCTAGAAGCCAACGGCCACCACTTGGAGCACCTCTTGTAATAGTACAGGCCAAAGGTAACTTGCATTAATCTTGAAATGTCTGAATAAATTTGGTATTGAAATATTTATGCAAGTTTTTCTTTTCCTGATGTGTGTATACATTATTTTGGCTGGCTTTGTTATAGCAGCAGGAACACCAAAAACACAGAGCGGAGCATTAAACAGTACAACTGAGAGCTTTTAAATAAGTCATCAGCCACCTCATGTGCATTCATGTTTGAAAATAAAATACAATCCTGGCATAAATATCGGAATGAAAACACATTTTCTAAATCATATTCGATATCTTTCTAAATGACAAAGAGACAAAGACCGACAAAGACAAACAACCTGCCATGACTTCTTCTAATTAAACACACAGCATCAGGCTAATTTATTCCTACAATAATATGCTAATCTAAAAACATGTCATGAATATATCTGCATTTATAATAAGGTTACAGTTCATAATTAGTTCAAAATGTGGGGAAAAAAATGTAGTTTCTAGCAAATGTGATTCAAAAATAGTGAAGTTTGTGGGGATTATGTTAAAATATTTGAAGCTCTACAGGATATATGGAAAAAATTATTAAACCATCAATCAAAAGTCATAAAAAACAACGGTTATGCAATCAAGTACTAACTCCTGTGTGTCTCATGTGACTAAAACAGACAGAAAAGAAAACATGGAATGGCTAAAAGCACTGTTTTTGTCAGGACAATGCCATAGATATTGATGGAAGAACTGAAGTGATTTTGGTTATTATCAAGAAAACGTGGAAAATGGATAGATATCAGCTCTGAAATTAAACTCTAATGAGCTATTTCTGTTGTTAATCATTATATTCATTCATTCATTTTTTGTTTATTTCAAGCATCTACAGAATACATGCAAATTCAAAATTACAAAATCATTCATCTACACTCGAAAAGGAGTGGGGAAAAGAAAAACTTAATTAATCCCACCCCCATTCTCATCATCAAATAACTTAACATAATAACATTTTAAATACTCACTCCTGTCCTTAGACTTCAAGCCAGAACAACAAACAAAATAGGCCTATATCAAATTAGAATGAACTCATTCGACAGTATTTACATGATAATAACCAAAATGTGTGTGAAAAATAAAAACAAAGTACATTCCTGGTGAAATTGAAGAAAACAAGGGTGGTCTAATAATTTTTTCCGCGACTGTATTTGTCATAATCAAATAGTGTTTATGAAATCTGACTAAAAATGACATGATTTGTGGCCACCATAAACCCCATTTAGCTTCTCACAGTCCTTTATCTGTGGTAAAAGATCTAACTCTGTACGCCTGGGTGAACCTGTGAGTATCTTTGCTTCTGAATCTTAGTTTCAAGAACCAAACAGCAGCACAAAAACAACAAAAGAAACTGTTTTCATTGATTTAGTTTTACATCATATGGATCAGGCCGCCCTTCCCTTCCCTTCTCATTCAGTAATTGCATGTTGTACCAGGCATTAAAATAAACAAGAAATTGAAAAAAACAAGGGTGGTCTAATAATTGTTCCCACGAATGTATTCTTCATCAAATAGTGTATATGAAATTTGACTAAAAAATGACATGATTTGTGGCCAACAAAACCCAATTTATAGCTTCTATCAAACAACTCTCACAGTCCTTCATCTGTGGTAAAAGATCTAACATGACACTTTAATTTCCAGAACCAAATGGCAGCGCTAAAAAACAAAAAGACAAAAACTAACAAGAAAAGTACTCACTGATTTAGTTTTACATCATATAGGTCAGGCTGCCCTTTTCTTCCCTTCTCATTCAGTAATTGCATGTTGTACGAGGCATTAAAATGAACAAGAAATAGAAGAAAACAAGGGGTGGTCTAATAATTGTTCCAGCGACTGCATTCACCATCAAATAGTGTATGTGAAATTTGACTAAAAAATGACATGATTTGTGGCCAACAAAACCCAATTTATAGCTTCTATCAAACAACTCTCACAGTCCTTCATCTGTGGTAAAAGATCTAACATGACACTTTAATTTCCAGAACCAAATGGCAGCGCTAAAAAACAAAAAGACAAAAACTAACAAGAAAAGTACTCACTGATTTAGTTTTACATCATATAGGTCAGGCTGCCCTTTTCTTCCCTTCTCATTCAGTAATTGCATGTTGTACGAGGCATTAAAATGAACAAGAAATAGAAGAAAACAAGGGGTGGTCTAATAATTGTTCCAGCGACTGCATTCACCATCAAATAGTGTATGTGAAATTTGACTAAAAAATGACATGATTTGTGGCCACCAAAAACCCCATTTAGCTTCTCACAGTCCTTCATTTGTGGTAAAAGATCTAACATGACACTATGTACACCTGGGTGAACCTGTGTGTATCTTTGCCTCTGAAACTTAATTTCCAGAACCAAATGGCAGCACAAAAACAACAACAACAACAAAAAACAACAACAAGAAAACTGTATTCGTTGATTTAGTTTTACATCATATGGATCAGGCCGCCCTTCCCTTCCCTTCTCATTCTATAACTGCATGTTGTACCAGGCATTAAAAAGAACAAGAAATAGAAAAAAAACAAAAAAAAACAAGGGTGGACTAATATTTTTCCGTGACTGTATTTATCGTAGTCAAATGGTGTAGAAATTTGACTCAAAAATGACTTCATTTGTGGCCACTAAAACCCCCATTTAGCTTCTCACAGTCCTTCATCTGTGGTAAAAGATCTAACACAGGGGTGTCAAACTCATTTTAGTTCAGTTCCACATTCAGCTAAATTTGACCTGAAGTGGGCTAAAACAGTAAAATAATAACATAATAATATATAAATAATATCAACTCCAAACTTTTCTCTATGTTTTAGAGCGAAAAAAGTAAATTTGCATTCCGAAAAGGTTTATATCTACAAACTACCCTTTCAAAAGATGTGAATAACACGAACAAACTGAAAAAATAAGTTTAATTTTAACAATATTCTGCCTCAGTTTATCATTTACACATGTACATTATAACGTACAGATCACAGTGGATCTACAAATACACAAAACATTTAATAACAGGCAGAACGTTGTTAAAGTTGCGCTTACTTCTCTTAAGACATTTCAGGTTGTTCATATTTGTTCAGGTTATTCACATTTTTTGTTTTAGTGTATGTACATGAAAATATTTACATTTACAAAGAGAAAAATTTGGATTTGTCATTATTTATGTTATTATGATCAGATTTTACTGGTCCTGCCCACTTGAGATTGAATTGGTCTGAATGTGGGACCTGACCTAAATTCACAAATTCACTAATTTCACAAATTCATCCCAGGGGCCGGATTGGACCCTTTGGCAGGCCGGATTTGGCCCCCGGGCTGCATGTTTGACACCTGTGATCTAACATGACACTATGTACGCCTGGATGAACCTATGAGCATCTTTGCCTCTGAAACTTAATTTCCAGAACCAAATGGCAGCGCAAAAAAAGAAACAAACAAAAAAAAAGAAACAAGAAAACTGTATTCATTGATTTACCTTTACATCATATAGATCAGGCCGCCCTTTCCTTCCCCTCTCATTCTATAACTGCATGTTGTACCAGGCATTAAAATGAACAAGAAATAGAAGAAAAAAAAAACAAGGGTGGTCTAATAATTTTCCACGACTGTATTTATCATAGTCAAATAGTGTGTGTGAAATTTGGCTGAAAAATGACATGATTTGTGGCCAACAAAACCCCATGTAGCTTCTCACAGTCCTTCATCTGTGGTAAAAGATCTAACATGACACTAATTTCCAGAACCAAATGGCAGCGCAAAAAAACAAAAAAAAAAAACAACAAAACTGTATTCATTCATTTAGTTTTACATCATATGGATCAGGCCGCCCCTCCCTTCCCTTCCCTTCACTCAATAACAGCATGTTGTACCAGGCATTAAAATGAACAAGAAATAGAAGGAAAAAAAAACCCCAAAAAACAAGGGTGGTTTAATAATTTTTTCCATGACTGTATTTATCATAGTCAAATAGTGCGTGTGAAATTTTACCAAAAAAACAACATGATTTGTGGCCACCGAAAACCCCATTTAGCTTCTCACAGTCCTTCATCTGTGGTAAAAGATCTAACATGACACTAATTTCCAGAACCAAATGGCAGCGCTAAAAAACAAACAAAAAAACCCCAAGAAAACTGTATTCATTGATTTAGTTTTACATCATATGGATCAGGCCGCCCCTCCCCGTCCTTCCCTTCCCTTCTCATTCAATAACTGCATGTTCTGCTCTTCAAATGAAACATGTTGGCTGACAGACAGCTGATTCAACACAGCGTGGGCTGCAACCCGCAGCCTCGCCACTTCGGATAAATGATGCTGATTTTGCTCGTCTACTTCTGTGGCCCCGGCCGCTGAGAATGAGCATGGGAATAAATTCTAATGGTAATGCATATTGATTAGGTTCTGATTCATCACAGCCCATTACCTCTGATGAGGCTTTGGCTAAAGGGAAGCCTGTGTGTGCTCAGCCACAGATGCACACATCCAACCCACGGCCTGCCTCCTCTTCTGCTGCTGCACGTTTATAAATCTGGACTGACAAAGTCAATATCATTTATTCCCATCTGGAGACGACAGTGCAATCTGACAAGACTGTCTGTTAAAGCTGAAGGCGCTGAATTAGAAGGTCAAATATTTTAACTTGTCGTCCTCTGCAGTAAAACTGGCTTTAAAAATTTGGCTGGAACATCAACCACATCATGCAGAAGAGTGTTAATATTCTATTTAACCTCTGACTTACTGTCTGCAATATTTAGAGTAGCAATAAAAATCACATTTGCAAAATGATTAGATAATAGGGCTGCACGATACTGGACAAAACTGACATTGTGATTTTTTTTTTTTTAAGCCTGCGATATATGAAAAACTACTGAGGAGGATATAATAGCTGTGGTGCCGATGTAAATGCACTGTAAGCCTGGATTTAAATGCTTTAATTACAATGTACTTAAATGATTTCAGTTTTATTACATTACTATAAAATGTTCAGTATATTCTACTAATTTGTAGACATAGTCAAAAGTATGAAAAAGTTGAAGTTGAATGGATTTAAATCACTAAGTTTTAGTCATGACCACACCTTTTTATCTCTGCATTGCATTGTGGGTATTGTGCATGTTGTTGAAAATGTGTTCTTTTTATGTGCAGAGGTTCAGCAGGGTTGTGGTGTTAGTGTGTATGGTAACGTTCTAATAGTTTTGGATTTTTCATGGTAGTTTAATTTAGTTTTGACTTTTTTTTCTCTAATTCAGTTAGTTTTAATTAGTTTTTAGAGCAGGTTTGCTAGTTTTTATTAGTTTTCATTATTTTCTAAACGCTTGGTTTTAGTTTAGTTTTAGTTTCTTTATATCTTTTATCTTCTTCACCGTCAAATTCAAATAAATCCCAGACAGGACTCTACTGCTTTCCCCCAACTTTAGTCTCTATGTTTTCAGGTAGAGTGGGGATGAGAAGACGAATAAACGACAAGTGACAAAAAGTGATGGATCGTTAAATGTCATACGGTGCCAGCGGCTAAAATTGCTTGAGGGAAATAAACCGATCTTATATCAATCCAACATTGACAAAGACAAAAACGATAGGAATTTTATCCATAATTTGTATGTTTTAGTTAGTTTTGGAAACACACAATACAGTTTCAGTCAGTTATCGTTTTTTTTCTTTTAATTGTAGTTTTTATTTATTTCAGTTGAGGAAAATGTTTTTACAATTCTGGTTTTCATCACTTCGTTAGTTTTCGTTAACGATAATAACCTTGGTGTATGGCAACGTTTATTGGCCTTTTTGTGTTTGTCTTTGTATTTTTGCAGAGCTGCACCATGAGTCAGAGCCCTAGGCCCAACAATGGCTTTACTGTTCATCTATTATTGTACTTGATCTATGAAAATCTTTATGCTTTGCCAAATTAAAATCTTAATCTTTATGCTTTGCCAAATTAAAACCACTGCCTGTACTGGCAAATTACACTGAGTTAACTTCCTGCCTAATTTTCATCCACGCTATAATATATTAAGTTAAATAACTATACAAAGCCATTTATATTGCAAAACATTTTAATTTAAATCAACTTGGAATTGAGTCCAATGAACTGATGATATAAAGTCTAATGATTATACAAAGCAACTGACATTACAACAAATTTTTAGTTAAATTAACTTGGCATTTAGTGTGTTGTACTTAAAATAGCAATTCCATTCAAATCAAGCATTTAAGTTTAATACACTCAAGTTTTCATTACTCATTACTTCAGTTTTTTAAGGCAATGAGTTACCTCAGATTTTTTAAGTAAACTCAACTATCCGATCTTACAGTGTATGTAAATCTTTATGCCTTGCCAAATTAAAAGCACTTCCTGTACAAATTACATTGCGCTAACTTCCTGCCTCACTTCCATCCACACTACAATATATTAAGTTGAATAATTATACAAACCAATTTATATTGCAAAAGACTTTAATTTAAATCAACTTGGAATTGAGTCCAGTGAACTGATGATATTAAGTCTAATGATTACACAAAGCAATTGACATTACAACAAATTTTAAGTTAAATTAACTTGGCATTTAGTGTGTTGTACTTAAAATAGCAATTCCATTCAAATCAAGCATTTAAGTTTAATACATTCAAGTTTTCATTACTCATTGCTTAAATTTTTTAAGGCAACTGATTTCCTCAAATTTTTTAAGTAAACTCAACTTATCCCGTCTTACAATGTGGTCAAACTAATTAGTTGTGTTTCCGCTCTTTGTGGCAACAGGTGAAAGGCACTGTTGACACAGAACATGTTTCAATGTCATCCTTCGTGTAGCTGAAATAATTCCAGATAAGTGACGTTGCTTTTCTTTTTTGCACCAAGTCTTTGTTTATTGTGGTTTTCTCTTGTTCGTTGCTCATTTTTCAATGTCGTTACCAGCAACTCACTCCAAACTGATTAAGAAAGATTGTGATTGGTGGATCTCTGTGTACAGTTTGTGTCAGGTATCCTTGAAATTAGATGAGAACACGTTGAGTTCATTTACCTCCTACATTGCAGGACCTGCGATGTGACTATTGCGCACACGTACATCGCAGTGACAATGCTCAAATGACATATTGTGCAGCTCTATTAGATAATATGTAATATTCAGACTATTATTATTATTATTATTATTATTATTATTATTATTATTATTATTGGAATTTAGTGATATGGATGGTAAAATAAGAAGTGACAGTTTGCAGACAGAAAAAAGGGCAAAGAAAAAAATAGTCAAACACATTCTGCAATCTGCAACCAGTGAGATTCAACCTTCTGTCCAATAAAGCATCATAACGCGAAGGTGTTGTGGGTGTGATAACACAAGCAAGAGAGGAAGGTGAGGAACAGTGTGTGTGTGTGTGTGTGTGTGTGTGTGTGTGTGTGTGAGAGAGAGAGAGAGAAAATGAAAACTGTGCATCTTTGTGTGTGTGTGCACCTGTGTGTCACAGCCTTTATAAATGTGGCTAATTTCACAGGGCTGTGTGCCTCTGCTAAGTCCTCATCCTTCATCTGAGCAGACTCAGACTGGTACTGGCAGGAAGTGTCTCTGTACATGTAGCGTGTTTATATGCATTTACAGATTTATATTATAGAAGGTGTATAAAAAAAAAACAAAAAAAAAAACTAGAAGCACTCGGAGAGCGCAGACCTCCGCCAAGGCTAATCAGTACCCCCCCCCGTGCCCCCCCCCCCCCCCCCCCCCCCCCCCCCCCCCCCCGATCACCACCAAAATTTAATCATTTCTTCCTTATCCCATTTCCAACAAACCCTGAAAATTTCATCCAAATCTGTCCGTAACTTTTTGAGTTATGTTGCACACTAACGGACAGACAAACAAACAGACACAGACAGACAAACAAACCCTGGCAAAAACATAACCTCCTTGGCGGAGGTAACTATACATTTCGAAAAGTTACCCCCAGTTCCGCATTTGATAATTTTTGGAATTTTCTTTTATGGACGTCGGTAGGTAGGGGATTGGTGGATATTTGTCCAAATGTACAGACCCAGGTTTTCATGCATGAGTGAGCAGGGGCAAACTGCGCAATCCAAATTAAAACTGGTTTGCGTGAAGTAGCGGTGGGATTTAAATCCAATCAAAGGTCATGGGAGGGGACAATGGGCATCCATCTTGTTTTCCACAAAATTACCAGGTTACAGCATTAACACTTTGGCCACCATGTCAATTTCACTTCTAATAATAACGGATTAGATTTATATAGCACTTTTCTATGAACGCATACTGTGAAGAAACTTGATTAATATCTGTTTATATTTGTATGATAAGTAGCTGGATCACTGTATTTGTGAGTATTTGACTGTCGACTTTTTCTGATTAACCCTTTCATGCACGAATTATGACAACCATAGTCAAGATTTTTTTTCTTTCTTCTTGTTTTTATCCCCCCTTAGGCATGAAAAAAAAGCAATTGAATTTTTTTTAATGAAGTTACAAAAATGTCCATGCGTTTAATTTCTGAAGTAAAGAAACGTGTTTAAAACCCAATATCTGTCATACCCGCAGCCAGACGTTAGTCTGGTTTTGTCTGTCTTTTATGTTTTGTTTGTCATTTCCTGTTTTATTTTGTTAAGTTTCCCCTCATGTGTCTTGTCTGTCGTCTTTACTTCCTGTTCCCTGTTCTCCCTGACCTCTTACCTGATTACCTGTCTCCGCCCTGATTTGCTCCACCTGTGTCTAGTTGTCTTCCCTCCCTTTTGTGTATTTAAACCCTGTCTCTTCCCCTAGTCAGACGCCAGTTTGTAACTCTTGTAGTTCTTACCAGCGTTTTGACCTCGTTTGTTCGTTTGCCTGCCAGTTTTTGACCTGTTTTTGGATTCCTCGGTTTCTCGTCTTCTGCCTACTCCCTGTCTGGTTTTTGTCTGCCTCTTCTGATACCTGGTTTTGACCTTCTCGCCCTGACTACCGGTACGTGAGTTTTGCCTTGTCCTTATGTCCTGTTGCTCGATTGATAGCCTGCCTGTGTATGACCTGTTTCCGTCCCTGACCTCCCTTTGCTTTTCCCTAGTCGGGAAAGAAACCCCTAACACCGCACGGGGAGACGGGCTGTCGCCCTCGATCCGGAGGACGAATCAGAGGAGGATATCATCCACCATTATCCTCAAGATTCTGTCACTAATAATATTAATTCACCTGTGTGTGATTAATAAATCTTTTGAATCATACTTTTGGTGTTTGAGTTCTGCATTTGGATTCTGTGTTTGTACTAACGCCATTACAATATCAGAAAGTGAGATAAAAACAAATGAAAAGATTTTAGTCCTACTAATCTGATGTTTTCTCACATTTTAACATATTCTACTGCCAGTTATTACTCACTTCATGGAGGTAATATGCAAAAAAACAAAAAACAAACTTTTTGTCTGACAAATATCAATTGATTTACACTCAAACATGTTACTGCAGATCAGGTTTATCAAGAATAGCAAAGTTACAGTAATGGGATGAATTGCAGTTTATGGGATGATGTATAAGCGTCCACTGTGTTGGCTGATATGAACTAAAACAACCAAACCCATGAATATACAAGAGAACAGCTGGAGAATAGCTGTCCACTGTAGAGACCACTATGCATGAAAGGGTTAACTGCATGTTCGACAAGTTCAAATTTTTGATTTACTTTTCTAAGATGACGTATATTCACATGTCACGTGATACTGTGATTAGCGTCTATGTAAAACACCAGTGTATTTCCATCTGTCCTTAGTCTGATGAAAGGCCTCGGCCCAAAATGTCACTACTTTGCTTAAAAAACTTTTTGGGAGCTCACAGGTTGTGCGGACCTTCCTTTATTTTTTCACCTATTATTCATTCACTCACACTCTGGTGGTGGTAAACTACATTTGTAGCCACAGCAGGCAGACTGACGGAAGCGTCCGACCACCACCGCACATACTCACCAGTGTGAGTAGCAGCAATGGAGGCAAGGAGGGTGAAGTGTCTTGCCCAAGGACACAACAGCATATCACTGGGACAGAGCAGGATTCAAACCACCAACTCTTCGGTTATTGGACGACCCGCTCTACCATCTGAGCCATGACCCCATTTCTTTACCCATGGCAGCTGTTCCTGCCTTTCAAAGTTAATTCAACTTGTTTGGGCCTGAAAATGTCACTGAGGACAAGTTAGGGTTAGAGTTAACCCCCCTCCCATGACCTTTGATTGGATTTAAATCCCACCGCTACTTTGCGCAAACCATTTTTAACTTGGATTGCGCAATTTGCCCCTGCTCACTCATGCATGAAAACCTGGGTCTGCAAATTTGGACAAATATCCACCAATCCCCTACCTACCGACATCCATAAAAGAAAATTCCAAAAATGATCAAATGCGGAACTGGGGGTAATTTTTCAAAATCTATATATATTTTTTGATACACCCTGTATACAGAAAGCAATCTAAAGTGTCTGTCTGTCTGTGTATCTATGTATCAAGGTTATCATTAACGAAAACCAACGAAATGACGAAAACTAGAATTGTAAAAACATTTTCGTTAACTGAAATATATAAAAATTATAATTAAAAGAAAAAAAAACGATAACTAACTGAAACTGTATTGTGTGCTTACAAAACTAACTAAAACAAATAAAAATTACGGATAAAATTCCCTTTGTTTTCGTCTTTGTCAGTGTCGGATTGTTATGAAATTGATTGAAGCTACGATTGAAGCTACGTAAAAAAATTGAAATGACAACGCAGTGTCTTTCAGTAGTCGCTTTTCCATTGACCCTCAAATTGCGCGAATAAAACAATTTGGCCAAATCTCTTGGGTTTTTTTAATGAGAAGTTTTTGCACTGGCAAGAGGTGGTTTTTCAGGCGTAGCGTAATTGGTATATCACGCAAAAATGCAATGGAAAGAACTTTTTCCACAACTAGAGTCACGTGAATAAAAAAAAAAAAAAAAAAAAACGAATGTTGACGGATGTTACAACAAGTGAAGAAGAAGAGTTTTAAAAGAAACATGTTGTGGGATGTGTGGACACACCAGGAAACCAAATCATTTTTTAATTTAGAACCGGATAGAGGGTTAATATATAATAATAATGAATATATCTGTAAATCAACACCATATTTATGTTTGTCGCCATGTTTATGGAATGACTTCTCGTGTTATCTCGCGATGATACATAAACAAATCATTCCATTTGTGATTTAATGGAAAAACTGACATTATGTACTTCTGTTATTTCAACATTTAGGAAATATCGGTAAAGTTTCACACAGATGTCCAATGGAAAAGCAACTACTGGATAGTGTTATCAAAACCAACATGCTTCTGGACCAAGGTTATTATCGTTAACGAAAACTAACGAAACTAGAATTGAAAAAACATTTTCGTTAACTGAAATATATAAAAATTATAATTAAAAGAAAAACAAAAAAAAAAAAGATAACTAACTGAAACTGTATTGTGTGCTTACAAAACTAACTAAAACAAATAAAAATTACGGATAAAATTCCCTTTGTTTTCGTCTTCGTCAATGTCGGATTCATATGAAACTGACTGATTTCCCTCGAGCAATTTTAGCTAGCGGCACCATATGATATTTAACGGTCCGTCACTTCTTGTCACTTGTCGTTTAGAATCAGCTTTTCATCCCCACTCTACCTGGAAACATGGAGACTAAAGTTGGGAGAAAGCAGCAGCAGAGTCCTGTAACGAGATTTATTTGAATACGACGGCGAAGAAGAGAAAAGATACGACAAAATGAAAATTAATACTAAAACTAAGCATTTAGAAAAAAAAATGAAAACTAATAAAAACGATCAAACCTGCTCTAAAAACGAATTAAAACTCACTGAATTAGAGAAAAAAAAGGTCAAAACTAAGTAAAACTAAACTATAATGAAAAATCCAAAACTGTTCTAACCTTGCTATGTATACAGACAGACATGTACTGTATGATGTGTGTGTGTGTTTATGGGTGTGCTTCCACTGTGTGTGCATGTTCAATGTGATAGACTCAGCACAACTACAACTCTCTGCATCTGGGTAAATAAGCCCCACAGGGAGGCCCACCACCACCAGACCACCCTGCTGCTGACTAAAAAACCCCACCCTCCCACCTCACACAACGCACGCACACATTACTGCTGCCGATGATTGATTTGACTCGTGCAATATTTATTAGAAGTGTCTGTTTTTAGCGAGTAACACGATCATTCAAAAACCTGCTTAAATGTGTGTCACACAGCGTTAGTGCATCCGCAAACCCCCCCGGCAGATGGTTGAGGACCATTCCAAACACGGTGCAGTAAAGGAAAAGCAAAGATCATCTTACAAACATGTGACTAATCTCTATCATCTTGCTGTTAGTGCACAATCCACTCCATGGCTGTGTCCCAAATTCACAATTTTCATTATATTCCGTCTCATTTCAGAGTTGAATTTAAAACATGACGCTAACCTTGAGGATCACATTGGCAGTAATGCAACTTAAAGCAGCTGAGAAGGATATGGTGATAGTTTAGTGCCATGACAGCTATAACCTATGAATGATAAAATTAAAGTATAACCTATAGATTATAAAATTAAGATATAAACTATAAACGATAAAATTAAGATGTAACCTACAGATTATAAAATTAAGATATAACCTATAGATGATAAAATTAAGATATAACCTATAAATGATAAAATTAAGCTATAACCTACAGATTATAAAATTAAGATATAACCTATAGATTATAAAATTAAACTATGACCTATAGATTATAAAATTAAGATATAACCTATAGATTATAAAATTAAACTATGACCTATAGATTATAAAATTAAGATATAACCTATAGATTATAAAATTAAGATATAACCTATAAATGATAAAATTAAGATATAACCTATAGATTATAAAATTAAACTATGACCTATAGATTATAAAATTAAGATATAACCTATAGATTATAAAATTAAGATATAACCTATAAATGATAAAATTAAGTTATAACCTACAGATTATAAAATTAAACTATGACCTATAGATTATAAAATTAAGATATAACCTATAGATTATAAAATTAAGATATGACCTATAAATGATAAAATTAAACTATAACCTATAGATTATAAAATTAAACTATAACCTATAGATTATGAATTAAGATATAATCTACAGATTATAAAATTAAGATATAACCTATAGATGATAAAATTAAGATATAACCTATAAATGATAAAATTAAGATAAAACCTACAGATTATAAAATTAAACTATGACCTATAGATTATAAAATTAAGATATAACCTATAGATTATAAAATTAAGATATGACCTATAAATGATAAAATTAAACTATGACCTATAGATTATAAAATTAAGATATGACCTATAAATGATAAAATTAAACTATAACCTATAGATTATAAAATTAAACTATAACCTACAGATTATGAAATTAAGATATAACCTATAAATGATAAAATTAAGATATAACCTACAGATTATAAAATTAAACTATAACCTATAGATTATGAAATTAAGATATAACCTATAAATGATAAAATTAAGATATAACCTACAGATTATAAAATTAAACTATGACCTATAGATTATAAAATTAAGATATAACCTATAGATTATAAAATTAAGATATGACCTATAAATGATAAAATTAAACTATGACCTATAGATTATAAAATTAAAATATAATTTACAGATTATAAAATTAAGATATAACCTATAAATGATAAAATTAAGATATAACCTATAGATTATAAAATTAAACTATGACCTATAGATTATAAAATTAAGATATAACCTATAGATTATAAAATTAAGATATAACCTATAAATGATAAAATTAAGATATAACCTACAGATTATAAAATTAAACTATGACCTATAGATTATAAAATTAAGATATAACCTATAGATTATAAAATTAAGATATAACCTATAAATGATAAAATTAAGATATAACCTATAGATTATAAAATTAAACTATGACCTATAGATTATAAAATTAAGATATAACCTATAGATTATAACATTAAGATATAACCTATAAATGATAAAATTAAGTTATAACCTACAGATTATAAAATTAAACTATGACCTATAGATTATAAAATTAAGATATAACCTATAGATTATAAAATGAAGATATGACCTATAAATGATAAAATTAAACTATAACCTATAGATTATAAAATTAAACTATAACCTATAGATTATGAATTAAGATATAATCTACAGATTATAAAATTAAGATATAACCTATAGATGATAAAATTAAGATATAACCTATAAATGATAAAATTAAGATATAACCTACAGATTATAAAATTAAACTATGACCTATAGATTATAAAATTAAGATATAACCTATAGATTATAAAATTAAGATATGACCTATAAATGATAAAATTAAACTATGACCTATAGATTATAAAATTAAGATATGACCTATAAATGATAAAATTAAACTATAACCTATAGATTATAAAATTAAACTATAACCTATAGATTATAAAATTAAACTATAACCTACAGATTATGAAATTAAGATATAACCTATAAATGATAAAATTAAGATATAACCTATAGATTATAAAATTAAACTATAACCTATAGATTATGAAATTAAGATATAACCTATAAATGATAAAATTAAGATATAACCTACAGATTATAAAATTAAACTATGACCTATAGATTATAAAATTAAGATATAACCTATAGATTATAAAATTAAGATATGACCTATAAATGATAAAATTAAACTATGACCTATAGATTATAAAATTAAGATATAATTTACAGATTATAAAATTAAACTATGACCTATAAATGATAAAATTAAACTATAACCTATAGATTATAAAATTAAACTATAACCTATAGATTATGAAATTAAGATATAACCTATAAATGATAAAATTAAGATATAACCTATAGATTATAAAATTAAGATATAACCTATAAATGATAAAATTAAGATATAACCTATAGATTATAAAATTAAGATATAACCTATAGATTATAAAATTTAATTATAACCTATAGATTATAAAATTAAGATATAACCTATAGATTATAAAATTTAACTATAACCTATAGATTATAAAATTAAGATATAACCTATAAATGATAAAATTAAGCTATAACCTATAGATTATAAAATTTAACTATAACCTATAGATTATGAAATTAAGATATAACCTATAAATGATAAAATTAAGATATAACCTATAGATTATAAAATTTAACTATAACCTATAGATTATGAAATTAAGATATAACCTATAAATGATAAAATTTAACTATAACCTATAGATTATAAAATTTAACATAACCTATAGACTATAAAATTAAGATATGACCTATAGATTATAAAATTAAGATGTAACCTATAGATTATAAATTTAACTATAACCTATAGATTATAAATTAAGATATAACCTATAGATTATAAAATTTAACTATAACCTATAGATTATAAAATTAAGATATAACCTATAAATGATAAAATTAAGATATAACCTATAGATTATAAAATTAAGATATAACCTATAAATGATAAAATTAAGCTATAACCTACAGATTACAAAATTAAGATATGACCTATATATTATAAAATTTCTGGTGCAATTAAATTTTTCCAATCTTTAAAAAAAAATTAACAAAAACAAAAAAATATTGCCTCGTTAACAGTATTGTGATATATTGCGATATATCGTAATGTGATTTGCATGGTATGGTCAGATTCTTGCCAATACACCCCCCTAAGTGTGAGGAGCATTACTAGAGTGGAAGTGGGATGCAGTCAGGACAGGTCAGGACCTGAGTGTTGTTAGTACAGGGGTGAGTGGGCTGCAGGCGACCGCTGTGGAGGGGAGAGAAGGGAAAAGGTCTTACCTCTGGGGGAGAGAGGAAAGGAGGAGGGGTTTCAGATAGGACTCTTATAAAGCCCTTAGGACACATGAGATAAGGTATTTCCAGCTGCACAGAGTTAGACAGAGTTAGACCAGAATTTAGAAGAGAGTAGATAAAAGGTCAGTCCGTACCGGCTCACCTCGGCCTCCGAGTTCATGGGATCTTTAAAAACTGACGTAAAAATTTGTACAAAATTCATGTGACCTTGCATAACCTTCCACTCTAAATACGTGTGGTTATGAATATTTGAAGTGTACAACCACTGAGCTAAATTTCATTATTAATACTTGTATTCTGTCTCACAAATTGCTTATTTTTAACTAGATTTGGTAAAAATGCAAACTGAATATCCAAGGAGAATTAAACCATGACCTCAGTCAGTGTTTAATTTACTAAAATGAATATTCTCAGTAATAAAAACGTCTTACCACATTATTTTGATTCTGCAGAGTATGAATACACTTCGATTGTACCTGCATAAAATGTTACAGCACATTCACATTAACCCTTTATCGGGCAAGTGACTATTTTTGATCATTTCCACAAACATTAAATATGGGCCCAATCCCGTGCCTCAGTGAGGTCCAGAAGCATGTTGGTTTTTATAATACTATACAGTAGTTACTTTTCCATTGGACATCTGTGTAAAACTTTACCGATATTTACTAAATGTCGAAAAAACAGAAGTGCGTAATTGATGTGAAAATTTGTACAAAATTCATGTGACCTTGCATAACCTTCCACTCTAAATACGTGTGGTTATGAATATTTGAAGTGTACAACCACTGAGCTAAATTTCATTATTAATACTTGTATTCTGTCTCACAAATTGCTTATTTTTAACTAGATTTGGTAAAAATGCAAACTGAATATCCAAGGAGAATTAAACCATGACCTCAGTCAGTGTTTAATTTACTAAAATGAATATTCTCAGTAATAAAAACGTCTTACCACATTATTTTGATTCTGCAGAGTATGAATACACTTCGATTGTACCTGCATAAAATGTTACAGCACATTCACATTAACCCTTTATCGGGCAAGTGACTATTTTTGATCATTTCCACAAACATTAAATATGGGCCCAATCCCGTGCCTCAGTAAGGTCCAGAAGCATGTTGGTTTTTATAATACTATACAGTAGTTACTTTTCCATTGGACATCTGTGTAAACTTTACCGATATTTACTAAATGTCGAAAAAACAGAAGTGCGTAATTGATGTGAAAATTTGTACAAAATTCATGTGACCTTGCATAACCTTCCACTCTAAATACGTGTGGTTATGAATATTTGAAGTGTACAACCACTGAGCTAAATTTCATTATTAATACTTGTATTCTGTCTCACAAATTGCTTATTTTTAACTAGATTTGGTAAAAATGCAAACTGAATATCCAAGGAGAATTAAACCATGACCTCAGTCAGTGTTTAATTTACTAAAATGAATATTCTCAGTAATAAAAACGTCTTACCACATTATTTTGATTCTGCAGAGTATGAATACACTTCGATTGTACCTGCATAAAATGTTACAGCACATTCACATTAACCCTTTATCGGGCAAGTGACTATTTTTGATCATTTCCACAAACATTAAATATGGGCCCAATCCCGTGCCTCAGTGAGGTCCAGAAGCATGTTGGTTTTTATAATACTATACAGTAGTTACTTTTCCATTGGACATCTGTGTAAAACTTTACCGATATTTACTAAATGTCGAAAAAACAGAAGTGCGTAATTGATGTGAAAATTTGTACAAAATTCATGTGACCTTGCATAACCTTCCACTCTAAATACGTGTGGTTATGAATATTTGAAGTGTACAACCACTGAGCTAAATTTCATTATTAATGTTTGTATTCTGTCTCACAAATTGCTTATTTTTAACTAGATTTGGTAAAAATGCAAACTGAATATCCAAGGAGAATTAAACCATGACCTCAGTGAAGTGTTTAATTTACTAAAATGAATATTCTCAGTAATAACAACGTCTTACTACATTATTTTGATTCTGCAGAGTATGAATACACTTCGATTGGCATAAAAATGTAATATTGGTGAATATCGTTATCGGTTATCATTAAAACTGATAAAATAATGCCTTGATTTTACCAGCATTTACCGACGCGTAAATGAAGCATTGTTTGTAGCTGAAAGAAATGTGCAGTTTTCAAAATTGTACAGTAGAGCTGCCACACTGTAATAGACTCATGGAGGCAGGGAGAGAAAATAAATAAATATGGCATTTTTTCCACAACTTAAGTTGAAGTGTGTATTCTTTGCACAGACAGTGTTTACATTTTGAAAGCCTTGTTGCATTTGAGAATGCATCCAATGGGGCATCACAATAAAATGAGGCATGATGTGTTAATTCCATGACAGGAGATATGTGATGTTACCTAAAATTAGTTTAATATCCCACATATATCGGCAGCGGTATCGGTAGATATCGGAATCGGAAATTAAGCGTTGGACAATATCGGCGTATCGGTTTTTGACAAAAAAAAAAAGCCAATATCGGACATCCTTAACTTCGATTGTACCTGCATAGTTATTTGTTCATTCTGTATAAAATGTTACAGCACATTCACATTAATCCTTTAATGGGCAAGTGACTATTTTTGGTCATTTCCACAAACATTAAATATGGGGCTAATCCTGTGCCTCAGTGAGGTCCAGAACAAGCTTATAATAGTTTTGGATTTTTCATTATAGTTTAGTTTTATTTAGTTCTGACTTTTTTTGTCTCTATTTCAGTTAGTTTTCATTAGTTTTTAGAGCAAATTTGCTAGTTTTTATTAGTTTTCATTTTTTTCCTAAATGCTTAGTTTTAGTTTAGTTTTTTTAATATCTTTTATCTTCTTCTCCATCGTATTCAAATAAATCCCAGACAGGACTCTGCTGCTTTCTCCCACCATGTTTCCAGGTAGAGTGGGGACCAGAAGACGACTGGAAACCACAAGTGACGACAAGTGACGGACCGTGAAGTACCGTATGGTGCCGCTAGCTAAAACGAAATAAATTGCTTTCATATCAATCCGACATTGACAAAGATGAAAACGAAGGGAATTTTATCCATAATTTTTTATTTGTTTTAGTTAGTTTTGTAAGCACACAATACAGTTTCAGTTAGTTAGCGTTTTTTTCTTTTATTTATAGTTTTTATTTATTTCAGTTAATGAAAATGTTTTTTCAATTCTAGTTTTCGTCATTTTGTTAGTTTTCGTTGACGATAATAACCTTGGCCCAGAAGCATGTTGGTTTTGATAACACTATACAGTAGTTGCTTTTCCATTGGACATCTGTGTAAAACTTTACCGATATTTCCTAAATGTTGAAAAAACAGAAGTGCGTAATGTGGGTTTTTCCATTAAATCACAAATGCGATGATTTGTTTATGTACTATTGCGAGATGACACGAGAAGTCATTTCATAAACATGGCGACAAACGTAAATATCGTGTTGATATATGTTACCCCTCTATCCGGTTCTAAATTAAAAAATGATTTGGTTTCCTGGTGTGTCCACACATCCCACGACATATTTCTTTTAAAACTCTTCTTCTTCGCTTGTTGTTACGTCCGTCAACATCCATTTATTTATTTTTTTTATTCACATGACTCTAGTTGCGGAAAAAGTTCTTTCCATTGCATTTTTGTATGATATACCAATTGCGCTACACCTGAAAAACCACCTCTTGCCAGCGCAAAAATTTTTAATAAAAAAAAAAACAAGAGATTTGGCGAAATTGTTTTATTCGCGCAATTTGAGGGTCAATGGAAAAGCGACTACTGAAAGACACTGCGTTGTCCTTTCAAATTTTTTAACAAGCTTCCTTTGGACAATGTCTCGAAAGTTTGTTCACAGTTATGAGAAATTTTGATTTATGACGAATGTTTGGAATGTTAAAAATTTGCTTTTACTTATTTTTATAGATATTAATATAGTTACTGTTGAGCACTGATAGGAAGTCATATATGCGCTATGCTTGAAAAACCACCTCTTGCCAGCGCAAAAATTTTTCATTAAAAAAAAACAAAAAACAAGAGATTTGGCGAAATTGTTTTATTCGCGCAATTTGAGGGTCAATGGAAAAGCGACTACTGAAAGACACTGCGTTGTCATTTCAAATTTTTTACCTAGCTTTCTTTGGACAATGTCTCAAATGTTCGTTCACAGTTTGGAGAAATTCTGATTTATGACGAATGTTTGGAATGTTAAAAATTTGCTTTTACTTATTTTTATAGATATTAATATAGTTACTGTTGATCACTGATAGGAAGTCATATATGCGCTATGCTTGAAAAACCACCTCTTGCCAGCGCAAACATTTTTCATTAAAAAAAAAAAAAAGAGATTTGGCGAAATTGTTTTATTCGCGCAATTTGAGGGTCAATGGAAAAGCGACTACTGAAAGAACACTGCATTGTCATTTCAAATTTTTTACGTAGCTTCCTTTGGACAATGTCTCGAAAGTTTGTTCACAGTTTGGAGAAATTTTGATTTATGACGAATGTTTGGAATGTTAAAAAATTAGCTTTTACTTATTTTTATAGATATTAATATAGTTACTGTTGAGCACTGATAGGAAGTCATATATGCGCTATGCTTGAAAAACCACCTCTTGCCAGCGCAAAAATTTTTCATTAAAAAAACCCAAAAAAAACCAAGAGATTTGGCGAAATTGTTTTATTCGCACAATTTGAGGGTCAATGGAAAAGCGACTACTGAAAGAACACTGCATTGTCATTTCAAATTTTTTACGTAGCTTCCTTTGGACAATGTCTCGAAAGTTTGTTCACAGTTTGGAGAAATTTTGATTTATGACGAATGTTTGAAATGTTAAAAATTTGCTTTTACTTATTTTTATAGATATTAATGTAGTTACTGTTGAGCACTGATAGGAAGTCATATATGCGCTATGCTTGAAAAACCACCTCTTGCCAGCGCAAAAATTTTTCATTAAAAAAACCCAAAAAAAACCAAGAGATTTGGCGAAATTGTTTTATTCGCGCAATTTGAGGGTCAATGGAAAAGCGACTACTGAATGACACTGCGTTGTCATTTCAAATTTTTTACCTAGCTTTCTTTGGACAATGTCTCAAATGTTCGTTCACAGTTTGGAGAAATTCTGATTTATGACGAATGTTTGAAATGTTAAAAATTTGCTTTTACTTATTTTTATAGATATTAATATAGTTACTGTTGATCACTGATAGGAAGTCATATATGCGCTATGCTTGAAAAACCACCTCTTGCCAGCGCAAAAATTTTTCATTAAAAAAAAAAAAAAGAGATTTGGCGAAATTGTTTTATTCGCGCAATTTGAGGGTCAATGGAAAAGCGACTACTGAAAGAACACTGCATTGTCATTTCAAATTTTTTACGTAGCTTCCTTTGGACAATGTCTCGAAAGTTTGTTCACAGTTTGGAGAAATTTTGATTTATGACGAATGTTTGGAATGTTAAAAAATTAGCTTTTACTTATTTTTATAGATATTAATATAGTTACTGTTGAGCACTGATAGGAAGTCATATATGCGCTATGCTTGAAAAACCACCTCTTGCCAGCGCAAAAATTTTTCATTAAAAAAAACCAAAAAAAACCAAGAGATTTGGCGAAATTGTTTTATTCGCACAATTTGAGGGTCAATGGAAAAGCGACTACTGAAAGACACTGCGTTGTCATTTCAAATTTTTTACGTAGCTTCCTTTGGACAATGTCTCGAAAGTTTGTTCACAGTTTGGAGAAATTTTGATTTATGACGAATGTTTGAAATGTTAAAAATTTGCTTTTACTTATTTTTATAGATATTAATATAGTTACTGTTGAGCACTGATAGGAAGTCATATATGCGCTATGCTTGAAAAACCACCTCTTGCCAGCGCAAAAATTTTTCATTAAAAAAAACCAAAAAAAACCAAGAGATTTGGCGAAATTGTTTTATTCGCGCAATTTGAGGGTCAATGGAAAAGCGACTACTGAAAGAACACTGCGTTGTCATTTCAAATTTTTTACCTAGCTTCCTTTGGACAATGTCTCGAAAGTTTGTTCACAGTTTGGAGAAATTTTGATTTATGACGAATGTTTGAAATGTTAAAAATTTGCTTTTACTTATTTTTATAGATATTAATATAGTTACTGTTGAGCACTGATAGGAAGTCATATATGCGCTATCCTTGAAAAACCACCTCTTGCCAGCACAAAAATTTTTCATTAAAAAAAGAAAAAAAACAAGCGATTTGGCGAAATTGTTTTATTCGCGCAATTTGAGGGTCAATGGAAAAGCGACTACTGAAAGACACTGCATTGTCATTTCAAATTTTTTACCTAGCTTCCTTTGGACAATGTCTCGAAAGTTTGTTCACAGTTTGGAGAAATTTTGATTTATGACGAATGTTTGAAACGTTAAAAATTTGCTTTTACTTATTTTTAGAGATATTAATATAGTTACTGTTGAGCACCGACAGGATGTCATATATGCACTATGCTTGAAAAACCACCTCTTGCCAATGCAAACATTTTTAATCAAAAAACGTGGGATTGTCGTTTTTCCATCAGGTAAATTTTTATGCGCAAGTTATATTCGCTCAATTTGAGGGTCAATGGAAAAGCGGCTAGTGATTAAGAGAGATTTTATGGACATTTAGAAGCTGTAAATAGTGAATATGAGTGATTTTTATCGGTTTATGATCTTATAACAGTCGTTTTATTGCACGTGTTTAATTTTTAGCAAGTGCTGCTCAGATGTTTTATGGCAAAAGAAGGGAGACTAACACACAAAGGTTGAAATTTAGAATTTGGGTTTGAATGTTGGGTGACCTGGCATGGAACGATGTCAAAGCAAAGGTTGAGAAAAATAAACGACAGGAAGAAAGCTCAAACACCTAGAGCGATATTTCTCCATCTTTTTTCTACCTCGTCACAAAAAACCTGCAATCTTTAATCAACACAGCTAAATATAGTAGATTTTAATTAACGCCAAAACAGCATCCTGACTTCAACTGTTAAAAGCACACACACCGATCTCTGATGAGGTACATTCGAGGAATAAAAGGGGAAGAATGTGAGATATTTGACTTGTTCTTTTCAAAATATCATTTCACTTTTCAGTTCAGTCTTAACCCGTTATTGAGCAAGTGATTATTTTTGGTCATTCCCGCATACATTACAAAACAATGACAGCAACAGTTCCAGTTAGGAGAGTGAGTCACCAATCTCAGGTCCAATGTGGTCTCCAGGGTCTGTAAGGTCCACCTCTGCATGAACAGTGAGTGGACCTGCTTTGTTAGGTACCAGGAAGTAATGGTACTAATGTAAGGAATGAAGTTCAAAGTGAGAATGTGGATGTGGACAGGGGTCTGGATCAGCACTCATGTTGGTCTAATGTTCGAAAATACAGGTTCCTTTCACCTTACATGTGTTTTTTTTTTTTGTTTTTTTTTTGCCACTTATGGATAAGGAACCAAATATGGTAACTTCATTGACCTTTGGTTCTTTGTTTCTTTCTTATGTTGTTATAATGTTCTAAAAGTGATTTTTTTTTCAACTTACATGTGTTTTTCTTGTATTTTTATATTTGCCTCTTGCGTTTTTTTTTTTTATTTTTTTAAAAATTTTTTGGCATTTAAAGAGAAGGAACCAAATATGGTAACTTCATTGACCTTTCTGTCTTTGCTTCTTTCTTATGTTGTTGTAATGTTCTAAAAGGGATATTCTTTTCATCTTAAATGTGTTTTTCCTGTATTTTTTTTTTTTTTTCATATTTACCTCTTGTATTTGTTTTGTTTTTTTTTTTGGCCACTTATGGGTAAGGAACCAAATATGTGTCATGCGTCGACGTTTATGTTGATTTAGTTTTGGGTTTTTGTCTTTTCCTGTTTTATTTTGGTGATGGTGGTTTCCTTCCTGTTCTGTCTGCACTCTGTCAGTCTTGTCTTTGTCTTCCCTGTCCCATCATTGCCTGCACCTGCTGTCTCCTCATAATTGTCCACACCTGTTTGTGATCCCTGCCTCCCTTATATATTCTCCCCGCTCCCTTTGTCTCTTGTCAGTGCGTCGTTATCTGTGGTCTTGTGAAGAGCGTTCTGTTAAGTATCTAATCTTGAGAATCTTGAACTCCATGTTTTCTACTCATGGCTTTTTGTTTGTTTAAAGTACGTTGTACTTCTCCTTTTGTTGTTAGAAATTTTTAGAGCACGTTGTGCTTTCTCTTTTTGTTAATCTTTTGTACTTTGAGAACTTTTGTTAAAATAAATCTTTTTTTTAACCACTGACAATTGCGTCTCGTGCATTTGGGTCCACACCAAGAGTCGAGTCATAACAATATGGTAACTTCACTGACTTCTGTTTCTTTCTTATGTTGTTGTAATGTTCTAAAAGTGATATTCTTCTCACCTTATGTGTGTTTTTTTTTGTATTTTTTATATTTACCTCTTGTATTTTTTTTTTTTTTTTTTTTTTGGTGACATTTATGGGTAAGGAACCAAATATGGTAACTTCATTGACCTTTGCTTCTTTGTTTCTTTCTTTCTTATGTTGTAATGTTCTAAAAGTGATACCTGATGTGTTTTCCTTGAATTTTTTTTTTTTTTTATATGTATGTTTTTATTTTTTGCCACTTATGGGTAAGGAATCAAATATAGTACCTTCATTGACCTTTGTTTCTTTTTGTTTGTTTGTTTGTTTGTTTCTTTCTTTCTTTGTTATGTTGTTGTAATGTTCTAAAAGAGACATTCTTTTCCCCTTTCATGTGTTTTTCTTGTATTTTTTTATATTTACATCTTGTTTTTTTTATTTTTTCTTGCCACTTATGGGTGAGGAACTAAATATGGTAACTTCATTGATCTTTCTTTCTTTCTTTCTTTCTTTCTTACGTTGTTGTAATATTCTAAAAGTGATATTATTTTCACCTTACATGTGTTTTTCTTGTATTATTTTTATATTTACCTCTTGTATTTTTTATTTATTTTTTTGCCACTTATAGGTAAGGAACCAAATATGATAACTTCATTGACCTTTGTTTCTTTGGCTTTTTTCTTTCTTCTTATTTTCTTGTATTCTTCTAAAAGTGATATTCTTTTCACCTTACATGAGTTTTTCTTGTATTTTTATATTGCTTTTTTGTCACTTATGAGTAAGGAACCAAATATGGTAACTTCACTGACCTTTCTTTCTTTCTTTCTTTCTTTCTTTCTTTCTTTCTTTCTTTCTTTCTTTCTTTCTTTCTTTCTTTCTTTCTTTCTTACATTGTTGTAATGTTCAAAAAGTGATGTTCTTTTCACCTTACATGTGTTTTTCTTGTATTTTTATATTGCTTTTTTGTCACTTATGAGTAAGGAACCAAATATGGTAACTTCACTGACCTTTCTTTCTTTCTTTCTTTCTTTCTTTCTTTCTTACATTGTTGTAATGTTCGAAAAGTGATATTCTTTTCACCTTACATGAGTTTTTCTTGTATTTTTATATTGCTTTTTTGTCACTTATGAGTAAGGAACCAAATATGGTAACTTCACTGACCTTTCTTTCTTTCTTTCTTTCTTTCTTGCATTGTTGTAATGTTCTAAAAGTGATACTCTTTTTACCTTACATGTATTTTTCTCGCATTTTTTTTTATATTTACCCCTTAAAGAACCAAATATGGTAACTTCACTGACCTTGATTTTCTACATAACATTTTTTTTTAAATTTCCCAAAAGTAATACATTCTTCTCATGTCCTCCAATATCTCACTAAGTTTTAAAATTTGAATTTCAGAGTATTTCTAAAAGTGCCCAATAAAAAACTAACCCTCTCTTTCACCTAGGATGATAAATTAGCAAAACAGCTAAAACCAGCTTGTGTCGACCTATGAGAATATATTATGTGGGATCTATTCTCTCTCTCGGATGTGTTTGAGATGCAGTGTCTGACCCTGTTTTCTTATCTTTTCCAAACATTACCAGTCACTTCTGTACATCTAAACCTCACCTTGGCTTTCTACCTCTTCCTCTGAGGATAACGTCGCAGTAGAGCTGCCGCCTCGCATGTAAAAAGTAACACACAACAAGACCCACTGTATCTGAGTTGACAAGGAGCTGCTGTGGCCCAGAGCGGGGAACCGTTCAGGGTGTCAGTCTGCGTCCATCTCTGGGTCTCACCGCACCAAGCCTCCTTGTCAGTCACCATGGAAACCATAGCAAGAGGCGGAGAATAAAAGGACTCCTTATTCTTTATAGGTCGGGAGGATGCAATGTTATAATGTAGACGCTTTTGTATGTGTATTTATATGAGGGTAGACAACATTTGATTTGTCTTTGAAAGAATCGACTGTTTGTAACTGTAGGATTTATCGTCAGAAAATATATGTAGGTGCATTTTTAACCCATAAAAACCCAAACAGCCACCGGCGATCAAAAACATCTATTGATCTAACACAGGGGTCTGCAACCCGTGGCTCCTGGGCCAAATGTGGCTCTTTAGCCTCTCTTTATGGCTCCCATTGTCAAAAAACATAAGGAACATTTTGAAACGAACTGAATGAGCCATTACTTTTTAACATTATTATAGGACTAAATCTATTCTAACTTTGGCCATCTGCAAAAATGCACCAGCTGTACAAGGAAAATAATATTTTTTGACAGCATATAAACCAAAATGCATTATTTTTTAGCCAAATTCAAGACATAATACAAGATACTTAATTTGTATTTGTAGTTAGTCTGTTTAAAAGTCTGCCTCTACATGAAAGTTGAGCTTTTTCTCATCTACACAATGTAATTATGTTTTGGAAATAGTGTCCATCATTAAAAAAAACATACAAATTTTCAATGTTTTCTTTATTATTGTTGTATAATTTCATAAATGCACCACACATTGCTTTATTGTAATGGAAATACAAAATTAAATTGCAAACTAATCACAAATAGGCAACAGCAGAGCAGCCACCTCATGGTAAAATGTAAATGGGTTTAAATATTTTTTTCATGGCTCCAGTTTGATTTCTTTCTTCTTTAACAAGACAAAAATGGCTCTTTAGGTTGTAAAACTTGCCGACCCCTGATCTAACATGTTTAGTACCTGTTGATCCACTAATGTCAATAACTGGTGTAAAATGCAGTTTGTCATCTTTTCATGGTCATCAGATATGAGCCACTTGGACATTCAGAGGCTTCGTAGTTACCGTGGAAACACCGTCATCTTCTACAACATTGATTCACCAGTAAAACCAATGGAGTTGGATCAATGACAGTGGATGGACACACTTGTTTTATGTTCAGTTAATGATAGATTTTGTTGAAAAAGCCACGTTTGCTTCAGTTTTCTCTGTTTCTGATATAATAACCCTTAACCTCTCTTCTCTGAGCTTCTATGAACATCTACATGATCAGTAAATTAACCCTGTAAAGCCTGAACCATTAAATCAGTGACAGAAAATTCCAGTTCTTTGAAACTGGAGCCTTTATTGGTCCTTCTCAACAACCGCCTGATTATTTATTTATTTTTTTAAAATATCAATTTCCATGTATGAGTTTCAGTTATGTATCATATTTGATACATCGGGTCTCGATTCTCAAATATCAAATATTATTATTTTTGAACAAACAAAAACATAATATAACACAAACATGTCTAACAAATTGGTAATTCCTTTTCAAAACTGGCAAAGTTCTGCCTCCTTCCTCATTAACCCTTTCATGCATAGTGGTCACTACAGTGGACAGTTACTCTACAGCTTTACTCTTGTATATTCATAGGTTTTGTTGTTTTAGTTCCATGTCAACCAACACAGTGGACACTTATGCATCATCTCATAAACTGTAATTCATACCATTATTGTAACTTTGCTGTTCTTGATTGGTTCTTGAGTGGAAATCAATTGTTAATATTTATTTTTTGCATATTATCTCCATGAAGTGAGAAATAACTAGTATTAGAATATGTTAAAATGTGAGAAAACATCAGATTAGCTGCATTAAACATGGTTTCATTTCACTGTTTTCATATCACTTTATGATATTGGGTTTTAAATACATGTTTCTTTGCTTCAAGAATAAAATTCATGGTGTAGCTGAGTGGACATTTTTGTAACTCCATGAAAAACAGGTTGATTTAAAAAAAAATTCAATCACATCGGGGGTTTTTTGTGCCGAAAGAGGAATAAAAACACTCAGGAAAAAAAAATCTTGATTAAGGTTCTCATAATTCATGTGTGAAAGGGTTAATGGCAATCTTGTAGTGTCACTGGAAAGGCCTCTGATGAATGAATTCCTCCCCCTGGTGGATTATCTGTGTATTGCATGTATCTAATTGTATACATCAGGTTTTTCAAGAACAAAAAAATAAAATATACATAATAATGTAGAAGGCTTCAAAACTCATGTATCAAATACGATACGTTTGGAGTTATGGGGTTAAATACAAGAAAATACCTGATTTTCACTGAAAAAATGCAAAATACAGAGGATAATATAATAAATGGTACTCAATCACTTAAGTAGAGAAGAAAATATTTTGGATGTGTCACAAAAAGTAGGTCTGGGTCTTTATGGGTTAATTGTAATGAAAAGCCTTGTTTGACCTATGATTCAGCAGATGCAAATAACATCAAATTGTGAAAACCGATAACGATCACAGTCTGTATTATCAGGCATAATCTATAAAACTGTGACTCTGATGTGTTTCAACAACTGGAAGTATGAATGGTTGATTATTCACAGATCAAACGCAGACACAACAAAGGCTTTTAAAGAAGTTTCAGAGTTTTGGTGGTATTTATAATTTTCACACTCATGGGGGTGGGAGTAAAACTACTGAGACATTTTGGCTGAAGCCTTTATACTATTTTTTTCTCCATCCCATTAAATTCAGTACAAATAATAAAATAGTGTTTTCTGGTGTGTGAACCTTAAACACCTACTTGTAAAACTGAAACTTACAACTTCCAATGGATTCCTGTTTTATAACTAGTTACGTCACGACATTTGCACATATAAGGTCAAGACTTCCGACCAACATTTCTCAGAGTATTACACTGGTTAACAACAAATTTATTGTTGAAGTTTTTTGAGCTGATTTAGGATCATTTTGGTGTGCTGAATCCAAAAATCACATTAATTTTGCTCAATCAGGTCAACTTTCTGAACTATGCTACATATTGGCTTTTTAACATTTTTGCTTACATTTATGGGCATTTTCACATCATATGATACAAAATTCTTTCATATTTCTTGCAATAAACAAGTTCTGAAGATTTTACTTTTGCCAATTTATGATTAATGTTTTTTTTTAATATTACACGTGAATGAAATGGCTTCGACTAGAAGATCTTGCAAAAATAAGCCTGACGTATTCTGCTACATCTGCGGTGAATACATAGTAAATAATAAATACATCCTGTTAGAAAATGATTTTTTTTTCTCTTTAAACCTATTTTGGGTGAGAACTATATAAAAAATCAACTGATAAAGTCACAAAAATGTCATCAATTTTGTGAGAAGATCAAATTTTTCAAAATCAAATTAGCAAAAAAAACCTGACCTAATTGAGAAAAACAGATGTCATTTTTGGATTTAGCGGTGCAAAATGGTCCTAATTCAGTTGAAAAAACCTAGACAACTTGCAAAAAAAATTTTTTTGTAATCCAGTGTTATATTATAGACATTTCAACTGAAAAAAGTGTATAAAGGAAGAACAACGATATGAACAGTTATAAGTTTTTACATTTTGCTTCGTATTTGTACTGCATCTTGTGACACATTTATTTAGTTATTTTGGTCTGGTATAATGTTTTTGCATCATTTCGTCAGGTATATGTTTACCTATGTTTTGTACTTTCTGGAAGTGATGGGACTTTTGGCTCTTTGAAGGGAGCCGTTCAATCAGGAGTCGTTCACTGAAAAGAGCTGTTCTAAAAGACTGGCTCTTTTATGGCTTTTGCATTATTTTGAAACACCAATGTTTTAATGACTAAATAAGCTACATGTGATGATTGACATTTAATTTTAAAGGTGTTTAATTGGCGTGGCAGTAAATATTATCTTACCGTAAAAAAGAATAGTTAGTTCAAATGTGTGGGCTAAATACATAACGAGAAGTGACATTAGGCAAATGCTGGAATTTGACAAAAAAACATCACGGTACATTATGTGGACTAGTGTGTAGCCTAAAAATGAAGAAGAAAATTAAACATTTTCTTATGAAATAACATTTTTCGTTGGCTCATTACTCACAGGTGCTCGCTCACTCACTCATTCTCAAACTTTTCTCCGGTTTCGACCAGTCTTCCAGCTCCGCCTCCTCCAGTATGCTCACCTCACGCTTCAAACTGTTGTTTTTTTGCTAACTTCTTGCCATGAGACATGCACAAGCACCCTTTTTTTTCTGCTCGAACATTCTCCTCCTGCCCAGTGCCTCCCCAGTGACACTAAAGGCGGCCATCCACTGTGCGATTATTTCGATCGTTGCACGCAGCTCCATCTCAAACTGTGCGAATCAGTCGTACAGCCAGGCTCACGATTCATGTTCTCACACTGCACGGACCGACGCTCGTATGCGACCTGACTGCTCACACTGTAGGACCATACACCACAGGACGCACCACACGTTTGAGTGTTGTATCCGGAAATACAACATTAAAATACCAAGGAATCCGTAAAAGTGCATAGACGATTGTGTATTGGCGTGAGTCACGAAATGGTAGTGCTAAACAAAAACCAACGAGCTGCTTTGGTAATATGTGCCATTATCTGCGGGGAATCAAAAAAGAAGAAAAGATGACGATGTGTTTGGTGCAGGCATTGGTTGGCCAGACGTGGACAGTATGGGCTGTCATCCTACAGCAAAGAGAACTAGAGGTAAGCTGCAACAGCTAAACTGCACTAGGACAACAGCTAGCTACTGTTAGCTTGTACGCTACTGTACGCGTCTGTGTTCGCACATGCACACAGAATTTGAGGCACATCGGTTCGTGGCACTGCTTTGACAGTACGATACACTCACGAGGAGCGAGCAGGATTTCAAACAGCTCCGTTTTCCTTGCGAACACACGATTGCTGGTCGTGAGGTGCTAATCGCTTCTCTTTACCCCATGTACACTGCACGAAGCACGACACACGATTAGAGGCACATCGGGCCCGATCCCAGAAATAGTCGCACGAGTGAGAAATCGTCTCTAAAATCGCACAGTGTAAGGCCGCCTTAAATTGGCAGGCAATCGGACACTCCCTCCTTAAAAAAAAACAAATAAATAAATAAATGAACGGCTCTTTACAAAGACCTGGTTCCCAACGTTCATTTCAAAGAGCCGTTCAAAAGATTCGATTCGTTCATGAACGTCACATCACTACTTTCTGGACATGTAGTTGTGCACTTGGTTTTGTATTCATTTTGTACTGTCTTTGGATGTATTTAATTTGGTTTGTCTGACTTTATACAGTATGATTTTATAGCTAGTTGTGTATGGCTAACCATTAAGGCTATTATTATTTCAAAGGGGGCAGGAAATATAAGATTTTCTTCATCCTGCTCCTTTTCGAGCATGGGTGTGTACATGTCGTTCACTTGAAGATTATTGAATGTTTGCTGATGAAATGCACAACCATGAACGAAATAAATGAAATGAAAAAAAAAAAAAAAAAAAGAAATGAGTACACCATGTGCATTTAAAGGGCCAGCACGCAAAACAACTTTTCTGGTGTCATTACTCAGAAATAGGGTCGAGGATGGACCTGTGGAGTTGAATTAATGAAGAATTCAGACCCAAACATAAGATTTACAGTTTATGTAGACCACAGAGAAATGTTTTAAAACGCAGAATTCCATTTAAAAAAGCTAAATATCACGCCTTTAAGGTATTAAATGCAGATTTGTAAATTTAAGACTTTTTAAGACCCAGTGGGAAACTTACATTTATGATAAGAGTAGTAAGTAATCAGTCAAAAAGTAATACAGGAGTCACGTAACGTATTACAGGTAAGGAATTACTTTTAACCCTTTCATGCACAGTGGTCACTCCAATGGACAGTTCTTCTCCAGCTGTTCTCTAGTATATTCATGGGTTTTGTTGTTTTAGTTCCATATCAGCCAAAACAGTGGACACTTATGCGCCATCCCATAGTAACACACTGACATTCAGACCATTACGGTAACTGTACTGTTCTAGATAAACCTGATCTGCACTAACATGTTTGAGTGGAAATCAATTGTTATCTGTTAGAAAAAAAAGTTTGTTTTTTTTTTTGCATATTATCTCCATGAAAAGAGTAATAACTAGCATTAGAATATGTTAACGTGAGAAAACATCAGATTTTATTTTATTTCATTGTTTTCATAACACTTTCTGATATTGGATTTTAAACACGTTTCTTTACTTCAAAAAGTAAATGCATGGACATTTTTGTAACTCCATAGAAAAAAAAAAACTTGATCGCATTGTTTTTTTCATGGCTAAACACTGAAGAAAAAAATCTTGACTAAGGTTCTCATAATTCGTGCATGAAAGGGTTAAACACATTTTTTACTTAAAAAAATTAAATGCATGGACATTTTTGTAACTCCATGAAAAAAAAAAAAAAAAAAAAAAACTTGATCACATTGTTTTTTCATGCCTATGGAGGAATAAAAACACTCAAGAAAAAAATCTTACCTAAGGTTCTCATAATTAATGCATGAAAGGGTTAAATAACAGTAACAAGTAATTTGTAATGGATTACATCTTGGAAGCAACTTGCACAACACTGATTATAATATATCCGGAGAATATTTACCTACTTTTAAACAAGTGTGTGCAAAACAGACAATACACGCTGAAAGTAAATGTCAATATATTCCATTAGGACGTCTGAGAGTGAGTGCAGTAATCAAACAGGAGTAGGAGAGCAGAGCCGGGGGGGAGGGGGGGATCCACAGGGGATCCGGATTTAAAGACCAAACTCTGTTAAGTGTGGACTCATCACTGATAAAGCAGAGAAGTAATGCTTTTCTTTCTGTACAATGCTTCTCTTCTTTCTCCCATATCCCTGGGACTTCCCTCTCCTCGTCTCCGTCTCCTCCTGACTGGCTCGCCGAATAGTCTGCTGTTAATCCACTGAGGGCGAGGCTAACACAGGAGCTAATGAGATTAAGACACCGCGGGTTTCCTGTGTGGCTTGTCATTTAACACTGGCTGCTAATCTGTGTGTAGAACGCATCAGATGACTGTTTAAATGTCATTTTAGGATAACTGCTGATACTGTCGTTAAGTACGACGCTAGGACAGATGGGAAATTAGATGTCGTATGTAGGGATGCACCGATACCACTTTTTTCCCAGACTGAGTACGAGTACTTAGGTTTTAGGTTAGTTTATTTCAGACACAGACATAATACAAAACATATGAAACAAAAAATAATAACAATAATAATAAACAATACCCAAAAAAAAATCAAGCAATAGAAAAATAATAATAATAATGATAAACAATACACCAAAAAATCAAATAACAGAAAATAAAAACCAAAACACTGAGCACTTGCCGATACCGAGTACCGATACGAGTACTTCCAGTTGTTAGTTCCTTTTGTAAATGTGCTTTATTGTCGTTGTCATTAGTCTGACTGGAACAAAGTGCTGCTACTGACATTTAATGTGTTGGAATGAGCGTTTGTCAATTAATCCACCAGGGGGCGTGTTGAGCCGCATTATGTAATAAATTCCCATTATGTAATAAAAGTTCAAAATGTAATAAGAATGTCACAGCATCTTGTAATAAAGCCGCATTATGTAATAAACTGACGCATTTTGTAATAAACTACGTCAATGCATTATATAGTACATTTTTTTACATTACGTAGTAAGTTATTACAATTTGAGAAACTTATTACAAAATGCACTTGACACATTTTTTACTGAAAGAAAAAAAGTAATAACATGGTTCATTATGTAACAACAATCCAAATTAATATAATTTCAGAGCAATTTAGAAGAAATTAGTCACAGGAGCTACAGGTAATGTAATCAGAAACCACACAGTTTAAAGATTAATTTAGCACATTACATTTTCCTGAAAATAAAAATGTGTCAAGTGCATTTTGTAATAAATTTCTCAAATTGTAATAACTTACTACATAATGTGAAAAAATTTACTACATAATACTTTGAGGTAGTTTATTACAAAATGTGTCAGTTTATTACACAATGCGGCTTTATTACAAGATGACGTAACATTCTTATTACATTTTGAACTTTTATTACATAATGGGAATTTATGACATAATGCGGCTCAACAGGGCGCCACTCTTAATTAACCATACTGGACAAATACCACGAAGAAGAGTAAAGTTTTTTTGAGAAGAAGAAGAAGAAAGTCAGTAATAACAAACATGGAGACGACAGAGGTAACACTAATATGATACTAATATTGCAGCGTTTTCATTGGTAAGGTTTAACAGCTTAGCTTCAGCGGGTAGACAAAAGAGAAATGAGTGATAAGTTTCGCTTTCACTTCTGTTGGCGGCGGTCCGCACCACTCCGTACACCCGCTGGTATTCTCATTCTGTTTACGCATCTGCGAGCACCTGGAAAACGTATGGAATGTACGAAGAGGACGGACAGAACGCTGCGTCTGTATCTGTCTGTGTCTGTAACGTTACTGTCAGTCAGCGTTACTTTTATCACCGTCACTTGATTTGTATTTGATGATTTGTAACGTGGATTACATTTTTATTGTTTTTACTTTAGTTTATTATTTCAGTTATATTGTATTTTTTAATTCTTTTTTTTTGTGTATTGTTCATTTCGGGGGGAGGTATTCATATAAGCCTTCTTTTTGGCTTCTAACCTCTCCTGCACAGTTTTGTTACTTGTTTAAATGTTGTTGTTTTTTCTATTGCTGTTTTTATTTTGTGCAAATAAATTAAACTAGAAAAGCACTCGGAGAGCGCAGACCTCCGCCAAGGCTGATCAGTGCCCCCCCCCCCCCCCCCCCCCGTGGGCCCCCCCATGCCAAGGCGGTTATGTTTTTGCCAGGGTTTGTTTGTCTGTTTGTTTGTCTGTCCGTTAGTGTGCAACATAACTCAAAAAGTTATGGACAGATTTTAATGAAATTTTCTGGCCCCCCGTGGGCCCCCCCACCCCCGATCACCACCAAAATTTAATCATTTCTTCCTTATCCCATTTCCAACAAACCCTGAAAATTTCATCCAAATCTGTCCATAACTTTTTGAGTTATGTTGCACACTAACAGACAGACAAACAAACAGACAAACTCGAAGCACTCGGAGAGCGCAAACCTCCGCCAAGGCTGATCAGTGGCCCCCCCCCCCCCCCCCCGTGGGCCCCCCCACGCCAAGGAGGTTATGTTTTTGCCAGGGTTTGTTTGTTTGTCTTTCTGTCTGTCTGTTTGTTTGTCTGTCCGTTAGTGTGCAACATAACTCAAAAAGTTATGGACAGATTTTGATTAAATTTTCTGGTCTGCGCCCCCCCTGTGGGCCCCCCCACCCCCGATCACCACCAAAATTTAATAATTTCTTCCTTATCCCATTTCCAACAAACCCTGAAAATTTCATCCAAATCTGTCCATAACTTTTTGAGTTATGTTGCACACTAACGGACAGACAAACAGACAGACAGACAAACAAACAAACAAACCCTGGCAAAAACATAACCTCCTTGGCGGAGGTAATTAAAATTTAAATAAATAAATAAATAAATAAATAAATAAATAAATATTTGGTTAAATCTCCACACTGTTCACACTCCCCACACATTATTCCTTCTCCTCGTACCTGCTGCACTGAACTGTGAATGTCACGCAGCTGTAAGTGGTATTAGTGCATTTGTATCGGATATCTTTTACGAGTACGAGTACACACACTGAGTATCGGAGCCGATGCCGATACTCGTAACAGTATCGCTGCATCCCTAGTCGTATGTAATAAACTGCAGCACCTTGCACTTGTTTGGACGTACAGTCTAGGTGCATAGGTGTCAAACATGCGGCTCGGGGACCAAAATCGACCCGCGCATAGCCTCCGATCCAGCCCATGGGCCCGTATGAATTTGTGAAATGCCTTGATGCCTTCAGGCCGGCATTACCACGCTCCTCAGAGGAGAACCAACAGATATTCAATATAATAATAATCATAATCATAATAATAATACATTTTATTTGTCTAGCGCTTTTCATAGAACTCAAAGACACTTTACATGCAGCAGATAAAAACACAAACCAGACATTAAAAAGAGATTAAAAACAGGTGCAAAAGGCAGGTATACGAATATAAAACAGTTAAACATTAAACATTAGGATTAAACATTGAAAGCAATCTTAAATAAATGAGTTTTTAAAAGGGATTTAAAGGTATTAGGGTCGGAGCAGTGTCGGATAGAAGGTGGGAGGGAGTTCCAGAGGGTTGGAGCTGCAATGGAAATCTTTTATTCCTTCAGGTATCACACTTTTAAACTCTGACAGAGGCCATTTTAGTCATTTTATATGATTTTTTATTATGGAGGGTTCAAATTCAAACTTTATGAACTATTAGGGTCCAAATACACAAATAAATGAACCAAAGACTAATAAAAGTGGGTTTAGCTAAATATGACCCCTTCGACACTGACTGCCACTTGTTCAAAAATCATAAAAAAGAAGAACTGAGCTACATATAAATGGCTCATCCCAAAAAACTCAAAAAACAAAAGTTATTTTTAGGTGATTTATACACAGATTAACCCTGTCATGCATGAATTATGAGAACCTTAATCAAGATTTTTTTTCCTGAGTGTTTTTATTCCTCTTTAGGCATGAAAAAAAAACCCAATGTGATTTTTTTTTTTTTTTTTTTTTTTTTAAATCAACCTGTTTTTCATGGAGTTACAAAAATGTCCACTCAGCTACACCATGAATTTTATTCTTGAAGCAAAGAAACATGTATTTAAAACCCAATATCATACAGTGATATGAAAACAGTGAAATGAAACCATGTTTAATGCAGCTAATCTGATGTTTTCTCACATTTTAACATATTCTAATACCAGTTATTACTCACTTCATGGAGATAATATGCAAAAAATAAATATTAACAATTGATTTCCACTCAAGAACCAACCAAAAACAGCAAAGTTAAAATAATGGTATGAATTGCAGTTTATGAGATGATGCATAAGTGTCCACTGTGTTGGTTGATATGGAACTAAAACAACAAAACCCATGAATATACAAGATTAAAGCTGTAGAGTAACTGTCCACTGTAGTGGCCACTATGCATGAAAGGGTTAAAATGTAAAACTATACCATTATAAGAAATGGATTTTAAATCTTACGCACTGGACCTTTATAAAGCTTCCATTTTGATAGAATATTTAGGTGTTTATATTGAGTATTTTAACCCTGACCTAATGCTACTTTTGTGGCAGTTCCAAAACATTTTTCTCTACATTTAACTTTTCTTAAGTGATTTATCACCATTTATTCTAATATTATCCTCTGTGACTTGTGTTCTTTCAGTGTAAATCATGTATTTTTCTATATTTAATTCATTGTAGCAGGAAGCAGGAGATCAGGAAGTGACATCACTGGTAAGGAGGGGGAGGGGAAAGTTACAAATCAGACACACCTGAGAGCTGTGTGGAGGAGGGAAACTCAAACAAAGGGGAGACTGGAAGGAGGTCTGATCAACAGGAGAAGTGAGATTGAAAAGAAAAGGAAGAAATAAAACTTAATGTAACTTGAAATGACGAGTCTGAAAATGGACTGGTGTGGACCTAGGACTCTTTGGAAGAGACGTTGAATTCCTGGAGCAGCTGGACCTGTTCCTGCTCGGACTCAGCGGCTGCTCAGAGGACACCTTCCAGCAGGTGAGTTCCCCTTGAACCGAAACTCTCCTGGTTTATCCCCCGTTTGGCCTGAGTATATCCTGGTTCTCTCTCTCTCTCCCCCTAACACAGTGGTTCCAAACCTTTTTTGACTTGTGACCCCATTTTAACATCACAAATTTCAGGTGACCCCACAGTTGAAAAACACTGCCCTAACCAACACACATACGCCCCTAACCTCCAACCTGCCCAAGAACTGGACCCAATCATGTAGATGTTCATAAAAGTTCAAATTAAAATTGAGCGTCATTATATGAAAAACTGCGAAAACTGAAGAAAAACTGACTTTTTCAGCGAAAATATCAATAACTGAACATGAACTAAGTGTGTCCATCCACTGTCATTTATGGGTTTTACTGGTGAATCAATGTCGTAGAAGATGACGGTGTTTCCACAGTAACTACAGAGCCTCTGAACGTCCAAATGGGTCATATCTGATGACCATGAAAAGATGACAAACTGTATTTTACACCAATTATTTACATGTATTGATAGGTTTAGTGGATCAACATTTGACAGATAAATAGTACCACAGTGCTTCAGTTTCAGCTTCACAGTTTGTCATGTCTTTTATGTATTGTGATTGTCTCTTAACTCACCATATATAGTACTTTTTTTTTAAAAATTTTATCAATTACTAGAAATTTCAGGCGACCCCATTTGAATTCCAGGCGACCTCACGGTTGAAAAACACTGCCCTGACCAACATACATACGCCCCTAACCTCCAACCTGCCCAAGAACTGGACCCAATCATGTAGATGTTCATAAAAGCTCAAATTAAAATTAAGGGTTATTCTATAAAAAACTTCAAAAATGGAAGAAAAAGTGACTTTTTCAGCGAAAATATCAATCACAGAACATGAACCAAGTGCATCCATCCTCTGTCATTTATAGGTTTTACTGATGAATCAGTGTCATAGAAGATGACTGTGTTTCCATGGTAACTACGGAGCCTCTGAACGTCCAAATGGGTCATATCTGATGACCATGAAAAGATGACAAACTGTATTTTACACCAATTATTTTCATGTATTGATAGGTTTAATGGATCAACATTTGACATAAATAGTACCACAGTGCTTCAGTTTCAGCTTCACAGTTTGTCATGTCTTTTATGGATTGTGATTGTCTCTGTTAACTCACCATATACAGTACTTTTTTAAAAATTTTATCAATTACTAGAAATTTCAGGCGACCCCATTTGAATTCCAGGCGACCCCACGGTTGAAAAACACTGCTCTGACCAACATACATACGCCCCTAACCTCCAACCTGCCCAAGAACTGGACCCAATCATGTAGATGTTCATAAAAGTTCAAATTAAAATTGAGCGTCATTATATGAAAAACTGCGAAAACTGAAGAAAAACTGACTTTTTCAGCGAAAATATCAATAACTGAACATGAACTAAGTGTGTCCATCCACTGTCATTTATGGGTTTTACTGGTGAATCAATGTCGTAGAAGATGACGGTGTTTCCACAGTAACTACAGAGCCTCTGAACGTCCAAATGGGTCATATCTGATGACCATGAAAAGATGACAAACTGTATTTTACACCAATTATTTACATGTATTGATAGGTTTAGTGGATCAACATTTGACAGATAAATAGTACCACAGTGCTTCAGTTTCAGCTTCACAGTTTGTCATGTCTTTTATGTATTGTGATTGTCTCTTAACTCACCATATATAGTACTTTTTTTTTTTTAATTTTATCAATTACTAGAAATTTCAGGCGACCCCATTTGAATTCCAGGCGACCTCACGGTTGAAAAACACTGCCCTGACCAACATACATACGCCCCTAACCTCCAACCTGCCCAAGAACTGGACCCAATCATGTAGATGTTCATAAAAGCTCAAATTAAAATTAAGGGTTATTCTATAAAAAACTTCAAAAATGGAAGAAAAAGTGACTTTTTCAGCGAAAATATCAATCACAGAACATGAACCAAGTGCATCCATCCTCTGTCATTTATAGGTTTTACTGATGAATCAGTGTCATAGAAGATGACTGTGTTTCCATGGTAACTACGGAGCCTCTGAACGTCCAAATGGGTCATATCTGATGACCATGAAAAGATGACAAACTGTATTTTACACCAATTATTTTCATGTATTGATAGGTTTAGTGGATCAACATTTGACAGATAAATGGTACCACAGTGCTTCAGTTTCAGCTTCACAGTTTGTCATGTCTTTTATGTATTGTGATTGTCTCTTAACTCACCATATATAATACTTTAAAAAAAAAAATTAAAATTAAAATTTTTATCAATCACTAGAAATTTCAGGTGACCCCACAGTTGAAAAACACTGCCCTGACCAACACACATACGCCCCTAACCTCCAACCTGCCCAAGAACTGGACCCAATCATGTAGATGTTCATAAAAGCTCAAATTAAAGTTGAGGGTTATTATATGAAAAACTGCGAAAACTGAAGAAAAACTGACTTTTTCAGCGAAAATATCAATAACTGAACATGAACCAAGTGCATCCATCCTCTGTCATTTATGGGTTTTACTGGTGAATCAATGTTGTAGAAGATGACTGTGTTTCCACAGTAACTACAGAGCCTCTGAACGTCCAAATGGGTCATATCTGATGACCATGAAAAGATGACAAACTGTATTTTACACCAATTATTTTCATGTATTGATAGGTTTAATGGATCAACATTTGACATAAATAGTACCACAGTGCTTCAGTTTCAGCTTCACAGTTTGTCATGTCTTTTATGGATTGTGATTGTCTCTGTTAACTCACCATATACAGTACTTTTTTAAAAATTTTATCAATTACTAGAAATTTCAGGCGACCCCATTTGAATTCCAGGCGACCCCACGGTTGAAAAACACTGCCCTGACCAACATACATACGCCCCTAACCTCCAACCTGCCCAAGAACTGGACCCAATCATGTAGATGTTCATAAAAGCTCAAATTAAAGTTAAGGGTTATTCTATAAAAAACTTCAAAAACGGAAGAAAAAGTGACTTTTTCAGCAAAAATATCAATCACAGAACATGAACCAAGTGCATTCATCCACTGTCATTTATAGGTTTTACTGGTGAATCAGTGTCATAGAAGATGACTGTGTTTCCATGGTAACTACGGAGCCTCTGAACGTCCAAATGGGTCATATCTGATGACCATGAAAAGATGACAAACTGTATTTTACACCAATTATTTTCATGTATTGATAGAATTAGTGGATCAACATTTGAAAGATAAACAGTACCACAGTGCTTCAGTTTCAGCTTCAATTTGTCATGTCTTTTATGTATTGTGATTGTCCCTCTCAACTCACCATATATAATACTTTTTTTTAATTTTTTTATTTTATTTATTTTATTTTTTTTTTTAAATTTTTAGCAATTACTAGAAATTTCAGGCAACCTCATTTGAATTCCAGGCGACCGCACGGTTGAAAAACACTGCCCTAACCAACACACATACACCCCTAACCTCCAACCTGCCCAAGAACTGGACCCAATCATGTAGATGTTCATAAAAGCTCAAATTAAAGTTGAGGGTTATTATATCAAAAAGTGCCAAAACTGAAGAAAAACTGACTTTTTCAGTGACGATATCAATAACTGAACATGAACCAAGTGTGTCCATCCACTGTCATTTATAGGTTTTAATGGTGAATCAATGTTGTAGAAGATGATGGCCCATGAAAAGACAAACTGTATTTTACACCCATTATTTACATGGATTGATAGGATTAGCGGATCAACAGGTATTAAACATTATAGATCAGTAGATGCTTTTGGTCGCCAGTAGCTGTT
The DNA here is from genome assembly GCF_902148855.1 of Sphaeramia orbicularis. Classification (NCBI taxonomy): domain Eukaryota; kingdom Metazoa; phylum Chordata; class Actinopteri; order Kurtiformes; family Apogonidae; genus Sphaeramia; species Sphaeramia orbicularis. The sequence continues at coordinate 41,215,834 of NC_043979.1, read as the reverse complement.
TGGGTCTTTAAGGGTTAAAGAAATGCAATGAAATACAGCATTATTATTATTTTTTCAAAACAATTTCTTTGTTTCTCAGAACTGTATTGTGAGAAAGTGTTACTGTGATATATATTTTGTCCAACCCTAGTGTCATTTATTCTAATATGAAGCATCTGTCCAATATGGGTAATGGGATTGTTGTTGTTTTCCTTCATTTTCACCTGGACTGGAACTCTGTGTGCACCAGCTGCTATCGGTTCCTTTGCTACTCAGTGGAAGGATTCCAAATCTTTTTTTCTGGTTCAGTGAATCCAAGCGTGATGTATTGAGGAAAACTTTAAGGAGTCTAGAACAAGCAACGAGAGCTCCCCACAGACATGAGCGTATCTGTATTTATTAAAGCTATCAGAGGCTCCTTATCTTAAGTGTCTTCCGCTTAGTCATCTCCTACATGAACCTGCCACACTACAACGTAAATCAGAAGCTTTAGAGTTATTTTAATTAGTTGGAGGTTTTCCCTCTGTTAGTGCCCAATTTCTGAGACATGACCTTCAAAAATGTGAGGCATGGAGAAGATGCCAGAACAGAAGTTTAAAGAGTAAAAAAAAAAAAAAAAAGTCAGTGATGAGCAGGACAGACTTCGGGAATGACAGAAAGTGAGGTAAACCTGGATTTTTTTCCGTCTTGGCATAAAGTGCACTGGCAGCAATTCTTAGATGGCATCACCCTGACTGACAGCTGGTACAGTCTGTCAGACGTCTGAGTTCAAGGCTGCATAGTACATCACCATCCATGTACATCCTGCTCTTCTTCTTTGTGTGCACACGCATCTGGGTTTGTGTGCATGATCGTTAATATTTAAAATGCTATTAATGTTGAGATGCAAAAGACTATATGCTACTCCTGATAGAGACTCGGTTGGACATTCCATTTGACAGAATCTGATCAGTAATTACTAGGGCTGTCAAAATTAATGCATTGGCACGGATTAATCCATCATCATGATTAATCAGATTAAAAATTTTAATGCAATTGACCCATCTGCAGCACAGAATGACTCTGAACGTCTCTGGCAACGCATTTTCGGGGAGGTTGTCCAAGTAGAGTTAAGGCGAAGACACACCAACCAATTAGAATCAAATCCGATGAAGTTTGAGCAAGATATACAGTGGTCCCTTGTTTATCGCGGGGGTTACGTTCTAAAAAATAACCCGCAATAGGTGAAATCCGCGAAGTAGCTTTATTTTCATCGTCGTTTTGTCGGCACTTCAGAGTCACACTGCTAGCGATCGAACGTTTATGTAAATTTGGCAAGCCGAACACATTCTGTACTGTACAGGAGACTGATTGACAATGGTCTACAATCCCTTAGCCAATCAGGATGCAGAACACAATGCACATTCATATGCTGTTAAAAAAAAAAAAAAAAAAGCATGCAAAATTGCACTAAAAAAAATCCACGAAACAGCAAGGCCGTGAAAGGTGAACCGCGTTATAGTGAGGGACAACTGTAATGTTATAAACTTCCCTCCTTGTTAACAATTTGGATCTTTTCCTTAAGACGAAGACACACCAACCCGATTTTTGGCGGTCGGACATCGTCGGGCAGTCTGGCGAGATCGGTCGTCATTAATCCCGTCACCAGTCTTTTCAGCCAATTTAACATGTCAACATAAACCAACATAACATAATCCACCACTTCCTGTTGTTCAGTCGGACCAATCTGATTGGTGGAGGGATAGCGCTTGACTAGCAAATCAGTGAACGAGAAGTTTCCATGTGACTACAGCTATGCCAAGGTACTTCACACTATTATTGTCTTCTATAATAGACCGTTCACTGCTCATATTGTATCTGAATGAGTGCCAGTCAGTGTTCCCTATGGACTTCATTCATTCCATGACTGTTAGCATTGTTAGCATAGTGCGATTTCTCCTTAGTTTTCACCTGCGACATCTTTCTTCTTCCACAAGAAGAAGCCCGGGAGCTGACAACGCCAGTATCTTCTTATTACTAGCCATCCGTTTGAGTACAACAACAACAACCCTTCTTTACTACTTAACACTCTCTGCTGACAACAATGACTGACGACAGTGAGCTCTGGGTTTTGGTCTAGAGAGATTTTCTGGTTTTACGTCTTGTACACGCGCAGAACGTATGCTGAGGTTGGTAGTCGATTTGATGTGTTCTTCACACTTTTTTGACTGTCTGGGAGACGGGACCCGACTGATCAGTCAGTTTACCTTTTTGGCAAGGATCAGCAGTCGGGTTGGTGTGTCTTTGCCTTTTAGCATCACACATGCGCAAATGGGCAGTTGATCCGGTGCTGACAGGCAGCAGAACCAACCCATAAAGATGGAAGACACTAAACAGCACGTTGGCCCTCTGGATGGAAATATGAGGACAAAAAAACCAAGACGGAACAGTTGTTTCAAGTTGTTTTGTTAAAACTGTTGAAGGTGTTTAATAAAAACAATAAGTGCAAATATATTCCCTTCTTTTTTGAGTCTGTTTGCTCATGCAAAATTAAACGATTAATATAAATTAAAAATGAATGATATTTAACCCTTTCATGCACGAATTATGAGAACCTTACTCAAAATTTTTTCCTGAGTGTTTTTATTCCTCTTTAGGCATGAAAAAAACAATGCGATTGAAAATTTTCTTCTGAAAAATAAATCAAAACAAATAAATAAAAGAAAAATAATTGGAAAAAAAATACATGAAAAAATAATAATGAAAAAAAAAAAAATCTTATTAACCTATTTTTCATGAAGTTGCAAAAATGTCCACTCAGCTGGACACCACACGTTTAATTTTTGACGCACAGAAACATGTATTTACTGATAAATTGTATGAAAACTCTGGGGAGGGCTTGTAATTCTGGGGGTTTAGGATCAGGAGAGATCTACATAATGTTACCAATTCATGTGAGAAAAGATATGTAGTGTCTTAAAACTTTAATAAAGATATGTATAGAAAAAACAAAACAAAACTGTAGAATAGCTGTCCACTGTAGTGACCACTATGCATGAAAGGGTTAATCATGATTAATTGAAATCAATCCACAGCAATTCTGTGATTAATCGGATTAAAAATTTGAATCGTTTGACAGCACTAGTAATTACATACAGTCATGGAAAAAATTATTAGACCATCAAAAGTCATCAAAAAAAATGGTTATGCAATCAAGTCCTAACTCCTGTGTGTATCATGTGACTAAAACAGACAGAAAAGAAAACATGGAATGCCTAAAAGCACTGCTTTTGTCAGTAATATGCCATAGATAGTGATGTAAGAACTGAAGTGATTTTAGTTATTATCAAGAAAACCATAGAAAACGGATAGATATCAGCTCTGAAATTAAACTCTTATGAGCTATTTTTGTTATCATTATATTTGTCCCAACAAATGTACCTTTAGTTGTACCAGGCATTAAAATGAACAAGAAACTGAAGAAAACAAGGGTGGTCTAATAATTTTTTCCGTGACTGTATATCAGGGTAGATTTTCTCCAGCCTGAAAACACAGGCACAGAGTACATGCAGAGCTCTCATGTCCTTTCAGATCAGTTGAACTACAATACGCTGAGAGGTAATTCTGGAATTTTTGCCTAATGACACTAAAAGACTATCAATCTCCTCGGCTTTTAGCCCAAGTGAACGTCTGTCTGAGCCGAAAACATTTCTGATAAATCACGGATGAACCGACTGACATTTCTGAAAAAAAGCAAAAAACAAAATAAAGCCTTAAATCTCAACAGGAAGTGTCTGTTTGGCTCATTATTAATTAACTCCATATGTTCGACAGGAAATCTAAAGTGTGGGAGAATTTTAAGACGGTAAAAGAAGGTGAATTATTCTCATTTCTGAATCATTAACACATTTGCTGGTGCCATAAACATACACCTCCCTTCGTGCATGGACTTGTAAAGTTATTTTAGGCTTATCAACACTGTTACTTGTATAATAATAGACGTGCACAGCTTTAATAATGAGGTGAATTTACAGGATGGAACTAAGCAATAAAGACATAATAAAAAACATCTCTATCAATGCTTTATGAGTGTTCATAACTTTTTATTTTTCGTCTTCACCCTTTCAATAGCTGTATGTTTTCCATGAACTCTATTCACTGTATTTACCCTGATCCTCACCCAGGCCCCATTTATTTACCGTGATGGTTACACAGACCAACAAATATGTGTGTGTAATTCCTCTAATCCATCCTACTCCCTGTGAATGTCTTCTAGGCCTTTCCATGGGGTCTGTCTCACTGCCATGTGGTGAAGAGGGAAATGAACATGGTTTTACAATCCGAGCCCACCCGGGGCTTTAATTAGAATGAAATCATTGGAATGAGCCTCAGCTACAAGCCGCTGTATTAACCTTCTGAAACAAATAAAATCTGTCTACTGTTGCAAATTAGCATTATGTACAAATTGCGTTAAAAAAAATATAGTTAAGAATCAGGGTTCGAGGAGATGCGCTTTCAGTTCTTTCTGTCCCTTCTCTACTGTGTATTATGACTTAATACACATGTACATTTATGTTAAACTTACTGTATTTCGTTACTTTTTCAGTGATTAATCACCGTTGATGGGTGCATATGTAATTGATTTCTTGCTTCTATTGTTTGTGGGGTTTTTTTTATTTTAAAGTTTAAAGACAAAAAAACTAAACTAAGGTCAAATTCAAGCACTTTTAAGGGTTATTTTCTAATTTTTCCAACACAGCACTTTATCGCTGGGGTAAAATACATATCTACAGGATTATATATATACTCATAAATTTTTTTTTTTCACTTTTTATCACAGTGTACATTGTATTATGCTATAAAGATCTAAAATTATGTTTCATAATAATAAAAAGTTTAGAAATTCAAGGAGAACACAAAGTTTAACCCAAAAAAAAGGGAAGCCACTTAGTGTTCTTCAGAAACACTCGATAAAAATGGACCTGGAGTCGACCTGAGAGCGCCCACTTACTTTCTTTTATGACACAAAGTTCTATTTTTCATCATGTATCACCTCTCTGTAAGTATGCTTTGGCTTGACATCTAACCTGGTAGAGCTAATATTAAAAAAATAAACAAATATATCACATCAGAGTTAGAATTGCAAGCACTTAACCCTGTAAAGCCTGAACCAGTTCTTTAAAACTGGAGCCTTTATTGGTCCTTCTGAACAAGGCCACCCCCCCACCCCCCCAATTTTTTTTTTTTTTTTTTTTTTTCCAAATATCAATTTCCATACATGAGTTTAAATTTTGTATCATATTTGATACACACTGGGTCTCAAAGCTCAAATATTATTTTTGAACAAACAAAAACATAATTTAACACAAACATGTCTAACAAATTGGTAATTCTTCTGCCTCCTTCTTCATTAACAACAATCTTGTAGTGTCACTGGAAAGGCTTCAGGTGAATGAATTCCTCCCCCCTGGTGGATTATCTGTGTATTGCATGTATTTAATTGTATACATTAGGTTTTTCAAGAAAAAAAATCACACTGATCATGTGGAGGGCTTCAAAACTCATGTATCAAATATGATACGTTTGGTGTTATAGGGTTAAATCAAGGTTCACTTTATTGTCATTACATGTAGTATATACATGAAATGAAATCAGCACTCAGGACCAGCAACGTACATGGTAAAAATCCTGTAAAATGAATCCTATATTTTACAATAATAACAAAAAAATCTGATAAAATACAGGAAAATACCTGATTTTCACTGAAATAATGCAAAATACAGAGGATAATTTTATAATACATGGTGCTCAATCACTTAAGTAGAGAAAAAAATATTTTGGATGTGCCACAAAAAGTAGCTCTGGGTCTTGATGGGTTAATTGTAATGAAAAGCCTTGTTTGACATGTGATTCAGCAGATGCAAATAACATCAAATTGTGAAAACCGATAATGATGACAGTCTATATTATGAGGCATAATCTATAAAACTGTGACTCTTATGTATTGCATGTATCTAACTGTATACATCAGGTTTTTCAAGAAAAAAAATATCACACTGATCATGCTTCAAAACTCATGTACGATACGTTTGGAGTTATAGGGTTAAATACAGGAAAATACCTGATTTTCACTGAAAAAACAAAATACAGAGGATAATGTTATAATAAATGGTGCTCAATCAATTAAGTAGAGAAAAAAATATTTTGGATGTGCAACAAAAAGTAGCTCTGGGTCTTTATGGGTTAATTGTAATGAAAGGCCTTATGATAAATTTGGCGTTATAGGGTTAAACTCCAATTTAAGCATTTTTCAAACCTTGAAAACATTAAAATTCAAGCATTTTCGAAGATTTCACACACCCGTATAAACCCTGAAGGATGCTAAAGTCACACCAATATGTAAATAGTCTCCATTTTTGCTGTACGTTCTTGGCTACACTCCCCCTGTCCGCACATACCCCATTAAAAACCCCCATAACCATCAAATTATAACCTCGTTACTCACATGAACACTCACTGCCATATTCCTCCTTGACATGACTGTAATAAGCTTTGACTGACTGCGAGGGGACAATATGTAGAGCATGCCTTGCTTTGCACGCAGGGAAACACAAGCCGGTGTTGATTAGAGCTCCTGTAGGAGAGGGTGGGAAACCCTGGCATCCGAGTGGGGGCTCACCGCTGCGTTTAAGGGGCAGAGGGGCTGTCTATGAATGTCAAAGAGGCGACTGGTTTAATTTGTTTTTGTGTGTTTGCACAGAGGCTAGAGAGACGACACGCGGCGCTATAATGTCTCAAGCGGGGCCAAGTGAAGAGCAGATGTTCCCATTAATTAGATTTAATGATCACACAAGTAATAAGTAAGAGGGTCAACTGGAGGAAGAGCTGATTAATCTATGAGCGATAACTAATGAATGTACAAGGCCATGTAATACGAAGCCAGGACGGTGGATCATGATTTGCTCTGTCACTTTATTCAAGCATCAATCTGTTTCTGCGGAGGCTGCAGGAAGCGTCTTGTTTCACTCTGGCTGCGCGTCTTCCTACGCACTAACCTAAATGGCAACGGACTCATCCCATTGGTTACGAAGCCACAAATCAGTCAGCGCTGGCCAGAACGGATGCATGAACAAGGTGTTAAATGCACATTATTGTGGCTCTATGCTAATAATTTTCCACACATACCTTCTGTTTCCGCCTCTCCTTCCTCTTGTCCTCTGTGTCCTGCAGCATTTTTTCCCTCCACAGATCGAAAAAGTAGGACGGATTGGTGTAGAACTTGAGACCTTCCTTCCCGTCATCCCTATAGATGGACAAAATACATGTTTAATCACATTTGACTGGAGAATAAATAAAGTGGAGAAACTAAAACAAATCACATTAACAGTAATAGTACATCAATTAAAAGCAGATTGACCATGAAATACAATAGAAACACTCAGATAATTAAGATTTTTATGCAACAATATAAATGAAATTATTAATACATGAACATATGGTACTCTTATAACATTTATTACGGCTAAAATTTCCTTAGGGCAAAGGTTCCATTCCGGCCCGTGGGATGAAAGTGCAAAAATTAACCTAAACAGTCCAGGTTGTCCAAATCATTTTGGTTCAGGTTCCACATACAGACCAATGTGATCTCCAGTAAAAATAACAACACAATAACCCATAAATAATGACAACTATGAATTTTCTTTGTGAAAAATTATGTGGAAAAAATTTAAGTGAAAAAAATATTACATTGTGAAAACATTTACATTTACAAAACTATTCTTTTACAATAAAATGCAAATAAATACATAAATAAAAACAAAGATGAACAACCCGAAATGTGCAATTTTAACAATATTCTGCCTGTTATTAAATGTTTTGTGCATTTATGGATCCACTGTGATCTGCAGTTTTGTTAATAAGAGATGGAATATTGTAGAAATTGTTCAAATTTTAGTTCCAAACCCTAAAATTTTAACAATTATCTGCCTGTTAACAAATGTTTATGTAACATTGTGTGTAACGTACATGTATAAATAATAAGTCGAGACATAATATTGTTAAAATCACACTAATTTTTCAAATGAAATTTGTGTTTTTTCAGGTTATTCACATCTTTTTTGTAAAATGTAAATAATTTCATAATTTAATTGGGGGTTTTTTGTACTAAAACAAAAAGAAAAACTTGGAATTGTCATTATTTATAGGTCATTAAGTCATTATTTTACTGGTCTGGCCCACAATAGATCAAATTGGACTGAATATGGCCCCTGAACCAAAATGAGTTTGACACCCCTGCCTTAGGGGGTCAAATGAGTGGCCATTTTTGTCAAAAAAAAAAAAAAAAAAAAGTTGTAAGAAATGCATAGAACTGTGTTGAAATAATGCTAATCCATTTGTGCAGAGACTACTAATATTATTTGACAGTGGAAGCTCTATTTTCAGAAATATTGGATTTGGAATAGCACGTGTATGTGAAAACTTTTGCTGGTGGACGGACATGACATTACCCATGATGCTCTGGTCAGTACCAGTACTTTATTAGTAATAAACTTCTATACTTACTATTGCTAATTCTCCTCTTATTCATAAATGTTAGTATTGTGGATCTAAAACAATAACAGCTGAACAAAAACACAAAATGTGTCAGTGGACAGATGTGACATGGTTGTTGTGGATCCCATCATACTGATGCTCGGCAGCCATGTCACCGTTTCCACTAATGATCCCTGTGCAAAAACTCGGATCAGAATTATTTATTGTATAGTTTATCATCATACTAAAGAGTATATAACAATATAGAATTGTTATTTCTTTATAAAAATGTTTATTATTAGAAAACTGTTGATTTCAAAAGTGACGTGTGCCATTCTTAATGTATGTATTTGCGTAACATAAGCAGGATGGATCAGCACCATACTCCATATTGCAACCTGTAAAAATAAAACCTGATATGTAGGATAGAATCTTGTAAGAAAAACTGGGGAATCTAAAAGAATAGAATATTTGTTTTTCAGGTAAATTCAGTTCAAATATAACTTGGCCATTTGTGACATGAAAATATAGCATTAATTGTGATGAAATTGGACATTTTTGAGCTGAAAACATAGTTCATATGACCATCAACATGTTGAACAGAACTGAAATCCTGTAAATTTGCATAACTTGTATTTACCAACACAAAGTTCCTTTGGGGATTCACTTATATTGATTTCTTATGCACAAAGACATAAATAAGACCTCTAAGCAAATTTTAGCCGATTAAAGTTCAAGTGCTGCCCCCACCTGTGCCTGATCAAATATCTGATAACATTTTTACTACTGATCAAATATCGGAAAAAAAGGAAAAAAAAACAAACTGATAAAATGTATTTATTTATTTTTTTAAATTAAGGCTGATATTGAAAAAAAACAACTACTATATATCGGCCTGATATATTGATATATTATATATCTACCTCTAGTAAAATCCATGGAGTTTGATAAATGACAGTACACAGACACTTAGTTTATGTTCAGTTATTTATATCTTTGCTAAAAAAGTCCCTTTTGTCAGTTTTCTCAATTTCTAATATAAGTTTCAACTTTAATCTGAGCTTTTATGAATATCTGCATGATCAGTGAATTAAATATAGGAAAATACCTGATTTTATTTTACGGAAAAACATTAAAGAGGATAATATTGCAATAAATTGTGATAAATCACATAAGAGGTTAAATATAGAGAGAAATTCATTTGCAAACTGCCACAAAAGTAGCACTGGGTCTTTATGGGTTAATAACAAGTATTGACTTTGCTTTACTTTATTGTTTATTTGACAGAGAATGTACAATCACACGACTGCACCACACTTAGCAAAGAGCTAATTTGCATCTGCAGTCCCTGGGCAGGTAAACAGACAACAGTAAATACAGAATATAAAAATAGGACATTACATGAAGCAGTTGACGATTTAAAAACGAAATACAGATACAGATATAATATAAAGCTAAAAATGCTATAAAAACAATATAGTGTAAAAAAAACACAGGATAAAAAATAACCTGTACAAAGCACACACAGTGAATATAAATAGTATTCTGGCCATGTACTATTAAAAGGCCCTACTTTAGTTATAGCAGTGTCTTTAACCCATAAAGACCCAGTGCTACTTTTATGTCAGTTCCCCAATGAAATTTTCTCTAAATCTAACCTTTCTTATGTGATTTATCACCATTTATTGTAATATTATCCTCCTTATTTCATGTTTTTCCAGTAAAAAAATCAGGTATTTTCCTATATTTAATTCACTGACCATGTAGATGTTCATAAAAACTCAGATTTATTATGATATTATCCTTTGTATTTTGCATTTTATCAGTATAAATCGGGGTAATTTCCTGCAATTAATTTACTGATCATAAAAACATTCATAAAAGCTCAGATTAAAGTTACATCAAAAACAGAGAAAATTTAAGAAAAAGTGACTTTTTCAGTAAAATATATTGTTAACTGAACATAAAACCAGTGTGTCCATCCACTGTCATTGATCCAACTCCATGGGTTTTACTGGTGAATCACTGCTGTAGAAGATGATAGTGTTTCCATGGTAACTACGGAGCCTCTGAACGTCCAAATGGGTCATATCTGATGACCATGAAAAGACGACAAACTGTATTTTACATCAATTATTTACATGTATTGATAGGATTAGTGAATCAACAGGTATTAAACATCATAGATCAGTAGATGCTTTTGGTCACCAGTAGCTGTTTGGGTTTTTATCGTGTGGACAAGCACTGATATATATATTTTTTTAATTTATTTTTTTTACTGTTTCGCTTCCCGCTGCAGAAACAAGACAACGCTCAAAATGACAGGAACAAGGACAAAAACTTTGAGTCCTTTTCCTCGTCTCATGTCCTGACCTCCTGTATCCATTTATTATTATTTATTAACCATTTGAATAATAGCTTTTGTTGTTTCTTTATTCTCTCTCAACTCTGCTCCTCTGTCTTTCTTCTTCACTCTCATTACAGTTGCCTTTGTGTTTGGTTTTGACTAGGGAGCAGGACCTCAAAAAAAAAAGGAATATTTCTGACAGATACGGGTAGTTATCGTGTCCGAGGTCTGTTTTGACAAGAAAATTATCCTACGCAAATGCACCACATGCTGTCTAGATGTCAGTGTACAGACATATGGGGTTAAATTGCCCTGCTGATGACATCCTTTAGTCTCTGTTTCTAAACGTATTTATTCCAGAGAATAGTGTACGTGTAAAAGATGCTCTGTTCTCGTGTTGTTAGGATCAGTGTTTTAATAAAGGCCTAAAAGTACACACATATGTTTCAGTGCAATCTAATGCAACGCTGTGATCCTCAAATATTAAAGTATTTCAGGATTCCCTTTAAAATGAAATGGATTCAGAAGTGACTCACTCTGTCTATTCAATGGTAAAAAAAAAACAAAAAAAAAACAATCCTACTTTGAACCTTAACTCAAACTTATGGGCAGTTGGCTTCATCCACTTTTTAGCCACGCTTTGGGAGGCAATTATTCGATGATGACACAGACAAGAGCCAGAACAGAGAACATGAAAAGGAGAAGCTTCAAAAAAAGACCAGAAAGTTTAATGATATGCAACACAACAAAGGAAAAGAAAATACAATTCAACAATGGGATAAGGCAAGGGTGGAGAAGGCTGGTGTCTGTGTGCGCACTGCAGGAGTGATTGTGTAAATCATTAGGCTTCGTATATGGTGTAGGAGAGTGAGAGAGAAGAGACGCGAGATGAAAAAGAAAAGAAAATGTGGAAAAAGACACAAAAACACACAAAAGACAAGAAAAGACAGGTTCATCAGTCAAGTAACATCTTCAATACATGTCTGTCCACACTCGCATAATAAAAATAGGACCAAGGCTCCTGTAGTCCAACAGCATATGACTTTTCAAGGTCACTCAAGGTCAAAGGTCATGGCACCAAATGAAAGCCCATATGCGATTTCCTATGTATTACCAATAGTAATTATATCAATATCTTCCACTGTTTTCAAGTTATAGCACTTTGAAATATGTCCCATTATAAACCCATGGGGATTTTAAAAATGTCAAAAATTCATAAAAAAATTCAAAAATCAATCTTTCACAATTCTTTGAACAAACGTGGTAGACTTTGCCCCAAGTAAACTCATTTCATTCTGGCTGACAGTTTTGGAGAGAAGTTTCTAGAAATCTGGACATAGATGACCTTGGGTTTGACGTTTCAAGGTCAAAGGTCATGGCACCAAACGAAAGCCCATATGTGACTTCCTATCTATTACCAATAGTAATTATATCAGTATCTTCAACTGTTTTCAAGTTATAGCACTTTGAAATGTGTCCCATTATAAACCAATGGGGATTTAAAAAATTTCAAAAATTCATTAAAAATTTAAAAATCATTATTTCCCAAGTCATTGAACAAATGTGGTAGACCTTGCCCCGAGTAACCTCTGCTATGAATTTCAATAGATTCTGGCTGACAGTTTTGGGGAAGAAGTTTCTAGAAATCTGGACATAGATGACCTTGGGTTTGATGTTTCAAGGTCAAAGGTCATGGCACCAAATGAAAGCCCATATGTGACTTCCTATCTATTACCAATAGTAATTATATCAGTATCTTCAACTGTTTTCAAGTTATAGCACTTTGGTTTATAATGGGACACATTTCAATGTGGATTTTAAAAAATTTTTAAAAATTCATAAAAAATTTAAAAATCATTATTTCCCAACTCTTTGACTAAAATTGGTAGACCTTACCCCAAGGAACCTCTGCCACAAATTTCAAAAGATTCTGGCAGATGGTTTTGGACAAGAAGTTTCTAGATATCTGGACATTCATGACCTTGGGTTTGATGTTTCAAGGTCACTGAAGGTCAAAGGTCATGGCACCAAACAAAAGCCCATATGTGACTTTCTATCTATTACCAATAGTAATTATATCATTATCTTCAACTGTTTTCAAGTTAAAGCACTTTGAAATGTGTCCCATTATAAACCAATGGGGATTTAAAAAATTTAAAACATTCGTAAAAAATTCAAAAATCAATATTTCCCCAATTCTTTGAACACACGTGGTAGACCTTGCCCAAAGTAACCTCTGCTATGAATTTCAATAGATTCTAGTAGGCGGTTTTGGAGAAGAAGTTTCTAGAAATCTGGACATAGATGACCTTGGGTTTGACGTTTCAAGGTCAAAGGTCATGGCACCAAACGAAAGCCCATATGTGACTTCCTATCTATTACCAATAGTAATTATATCAGTATCTTCAACTGTTTTCAAGTTATAGCACTTTGAAATGTGTCCCATTATAAACCAATGGGGATTTAAAAAAAAATAAAAATTCATAAAAAATTCAAAAATCATTATTTCCCAATTCTTTGACTAAAATTGGTAGACCTTACCCCAAGTAACCTCTGCCACAAATTTCAAAAGATTCTGGCAGATGGTTTTGGAGAAGAAGTTTCTAGAAATCTGGACCTAGATGACCTTGGGTTTGATGTTTCAAGGTCACTAAAGGTCAAAGGTCATGGCACCAAATGAAAGCCCATATGTGACTTTCTATCTATTACCAATAGTAATTATATCAGTATCTTCAACTGTTTTTAAGTTACAGCACTTTGAAATGTGTCCCATTATAAACCAATGTGGATTTTAAAAAATTCATAAAAAATTTAAAAATCATTATTTCCCAGTTCTTTGAAAAAAAATTGATAGACTTTACCCCAAAAATGGTCCACAACAAATATCAAGTCATTCTGACGGTTTCAGAGAACATTCTTGAAAAATTGTCTATGTACGGACGGACGCCAACTAATACCAATAGTCCAATAGTCTTTGGGCCATTGGACTAATAATAATAATAGTACTAATAATTGTTATCATATATATAGTGTTTACTTCAAAGGAGTTTATTAAAAAAAAAAAAAAAAGTTTTAACCCATAAAGACCCAGTGCTACTTTTGTATCAGTTCCCAAATTATTTTCTCAACATTTAACCTTTCTAAAGTGATTTATCTCCATTTATCGTTATATTATCCTCTCCATTTTGCATTTTTTCAGTGAAAATCGGGTATTTTCCGATATTTAATAAACTGCTCATGTACTATAATCATCTTGCTATGATTACATTTGAGGGTTATCATACAAAAAAAGAGAAAACTGAAGAAAAAGTGACTTTTTCAACAAAATCTATCATTATCTGAGCATAAAACCTTGTGTCTCCATCCACTGTCATTGATCCAACTCCATTGGTTTTACTGGTGAATCAGTGTTGTAGAAGATGACGGTGTTTCCATGGTAACTACAGAGCCTCTGAACGTCCAAATGGGTCATATCTGATGACCATGAAAAGATGACCAACTGTATTTTACACCAATTATTTACATGTATTGATAGGATTAGTGGATCACCAGGTATTAAACAGTTTAGATCAGTAGATGTTTGGGTCTTTATGGGTTAAAGTCTGACTAGTTCAATCAGTCATTTGCACAACTTTCACATAACTTATAATTAGTGCGTGAAATGTTTCAGTCTCTACAATCTAATCAGTTCACTTTTGAGTTCAAGTAAATGTTTATGCCAAAGTGTGAAGAAATTTCCCTTAAGGAGACGTCATATTCATTAGAATGGAACAGACAGACGTACCAACAAACATGAAGCCCTGAGCCACTGCTGTCACTGCCAACAGAGGCAGAAAAATGATGTCCTCACTCATGATTAATACATTTCACTATACTGTACATGGGTGCTTCTATGAAACTGGGGTCATTTTGGTATCATACTGGCTTTTTAGACTGAATAATAAAAGAGAAATTTAGATATATTTCCCCCCAGGATGTACCTAATGATGACCTCAGATAAATGCAAAAAAAAAATTATACTCTCGCTCTAAGCCATCCCAGAATTAATGGATTTTTAATAAAAATATTGGAGCCAAAATTGGGACAGGAAAAGCTACTTAGGTGTCAGTAGGGATGGGATTCCGATTCAATTATCGATATTGCTTATGGATCCGATTCCTTATCGATTCTCATTGGGTGAGGGAATAAGAGAGTACAAACGGGTGTGTTTGCATTAACTGTCTTTTATATTTCCATCTCTGCGTAGAAAATATACCATATACAGTATGCACAAATAATAATACCAGATGGCGCCGGGCCTGGTTCGGGGGGGGGCAGTGAAAGTGAAACTAAAGACGTTTTACTAATTCCTCTATTGCCATATTTCTACTGTGTGGAACCAGTTCGACTCGGCTCGGCTTGTCTCCCGTTGTTGTGCACCTCATTTCCTTTCCCTTCTTACCTTCGGAAACTTGTGTTTGAGGAGTTATGACGTTTGTTGCCCACACCGAAACTGGCCCGGCGTTCACTCTGCCGCTATATTCACAAGCACCGCTAGGTAGCGTGTCAAATACGAGACATTCCTGTAAATGATTCACATGCTGTGGACAAATGTTTGAGGATATTGGAGGGATTCCATGCACAAACAACACTTATACCATTGATTTCCCGACCGTTATACCGCCAGCGTGATTGCCATCGAGTACACATAAATTTTAACAATGCACTGAAACAAACGGAACGGCCACCGTTCATTTATCGCAGAACACTCAGTAGGTCAGGATGTCGGGAAGAGGACGTGGGATTAAGCCAAAGCCTCAAGATGATGGGGTGTCATTTCCTGACACGGTATAATAATGCTTAAAATGTTTCCCCACTTTAAATGATCCCTTACAACATAACAGAATCAAGATTTATTTAGAAATGCAATTAGAACGGGTTAACGGAGGCAGCATAGACATCATATAGTAAAGACATGCACATTATGGACGCAACCCGTTGTAACGCCATTTTCGCTATACCACCAATTTGGCCGTGAACGGAAGTTGGCGATATAACGAGAGTAGACTGTATATAAATAAAGCTGCCTTGCCTTGGAAACTTTGCAAGTGTTCCAGTGGACCTGGTGTCATCTGTTTGGACCTGGTGTCGTCTTTTTAGACCGTTTCTGCCTCAACACCATGTTGGCTACGTTCTGACCAAAACAATGCAGCGTACGTGTGACGTCATCGCGCATGCACAACGAAGGTGGAATCGATGAGCAGAATCGTTAAGCAGGCGGGTAAACGATTCCAAGGAACCGAGCTACTGGAAACCGGTTCTCAAAAAAGAACCGGTTCTCGATTCCCATCCCTAGGTGTCAGTGCATTTGATATGAAAACATGGCTGTAAATGGTCTTATATAGCGCTATAAAAAAAGACACTGTTAAATTTAAGGATCCTCGTGGTTTTTCTAATCCAGACATGCAGATTTTCATGAATCTCAGTCTTATTCCAGGCTTTGTGTGTAACCCATCGTGTCCACTTGCGTTACATGCAGAACCTGCCCACTTAAAGGGGTCATATTTTGCTAAACCCACTTTTATTAGTCTTTGATTCATTTATTTGTGTATTTGGACCCTAATAGTTCATACAGGTTGAATTTGAACCCTCCAGGTGCTGCAAAGCTATCTTTATATTCATTTGGGCAAAAATCGAGTGGATTTCTACAACTCGTTTTAATTCCTGCTTAATTTGTTACGTCTATAACTAGTTACGTCACGACATTTGCACATATAAGGTCAAGACTTCCAACGAACATTTCTCAGAGTACAACATAATTGTTTGTCAGCAGCAGCCGTTGTAGTAAAAACTGAAAATATGTCCAAACTTTGAGCAGATTACCTAAAATGTTCAGTTGTTGGTTGAACAGGACAGAGCAGCACAGGCAACAACCTGGAGGGGGTGGGGCTTTAAGTGCCTCATTTGCATTTAAAGGGCCAGCGCTCAAAACCACCTTTCTGGTGTCATTACTCAGAAATAGGGTTGAAGATGGACCTGTGGAGTTGAATTAATGAAGAATTCAGACCCAAGCAGAGCATTTACAGTTTATGAGTCTAGTTTTGACCAACTCTATATGTAAAGTGTCATGAGATAACTTTTGTTACGATTTGGCGCTATATAAATAAAATTTGATAGATTGATTTGATTGGTTTTCCCCTTTAAGTCACTTTGGAAAAAAGCGTCTGCCAAATGCATAAATGTAAATGTTATGTAGACCCCAGGGAAATGTTTGAAAATGCATAATTCCATTTAAAAAAGCAAAAACATCACTCCTTTAAACACATAAATTGTGAGTGATTTTGCAACAGCGGTCATTTTTGTGAAACACTCTGCCTCGCATAATGAGTTTGATTCCCAAAATGTACTTATGAAAGACTAAAAAGATATTCAGAAAAAACAGTAACATGTAATTTTCGTGTCCTTTTTTTTACCATGTTACATACGGATTTTTTGTACAAAAATAATATAAAAATGTTTTTATCTGAGAAAATAGTTTCTCTTTTATCTCAGTAAATATTTTTAAAATAGACCCAAAGTGCTTCTAAACTGGCTTCATAGTCCAGGGGTCTCAAACTCATTTTAGTTCAGGGGCCACATTCAACAAAATTTGATCTGAAGTGGGCCGAACCAATAAAATCATATTATAATAAAGAAATAAAGTCAACTCAAAATTTTCTCTATGTATTACAATAAGTAGAATTAAACAATGACAATGTTTACATCTACAAACTGTCCTTTCAAACAATGTGATTAACATGAACAAACTGAAAAAATAAGTGTAATTTTAACAATGTTATGTTTCAGTTGATCATTTTCACGTCTTCATTATAACTTACAGATCACAGTGGGTCTACAAATACACAAAATATTTAATATCAGGTGGAATATTGTTAAAATTGTACTTCTCATAAAACATTTCAGGTTGTTCATATTTGTTCAGGTTATTCACTTTTTTTTCTTTTTTTTTTGTTGTGAAATTAAGCTTTGTTTTAGTGTAAATACATGAAAATATTTACATTTACAAAGAAAGAAATTTGGAGTTGTGAATATTTATAGATTGTTATGATAGTATTTTACTGATCTGACCCACTTGAAATTGAATTGGTCATTGATCATTAATATCTTAGTGTAATTTTTGCATTTCACAACTTCATCTCAAGGGCCGGACTGGACCCTTTGGCGGGCCGGATTTGGCCCCCGGGCCTCATGTTTGACACCTGTGCATTAGTCTATTGTCTTGTTTAAATTTTTAGCCCCTCTGTCCTTTTTTTAAGGACCAATTTCATAGAAGCACCCACATTTTAGCCTCTTACAGACACACTGTAATTGTGTCGCTGATTCAAACCACTGTAGAAGGAGAGTTACTGAAGCCAGTTTAAGAGGTGACCTTTACGCTAACAAGGAATTTTTATGTTTAATTTAATTATCAGCACTAACCCCCTTGTAGAAATAACTAAGGTGTAGCCTTCAGCGAGCACAAAGCAAGACATTTACAGCAACGGCAGGAAGTAAAGTCAATAAGGCAGACACCCACACCTGCTCCTCACTTTAAGGCCATGTCAAAGCCCTGAGGTTAAAAACACACCCACGGCACATTTAAATACCACGGCCCACACCTGCACTTTCCTTTCTAAAGTGTACATGACGATACATAGACACACACACACACACACACGTAACATTAAGGCATTGTTTGGCCTGTAACCTTCTGTAAGCGGTTTCTTCAGAGTGAAAGTGTTGGACACAGACAGGTCTCGTAATGAGCTTGAAGAGGAAGAAAAAAAGGTAGTAAAAGGGAAAAGAACGAGACAGAGAGCAGCAGGGTGAGAAGGTAGAAAAAAAATGGAAGGAGTGTTGGCCAGCAGAGCTTTTTTATGGATTATTCATCTTCAGGTGATGACTCCCCCATCACTCCGCTCACTTTGCTCAACCTCAAGAGCAATAAAAAACGTCTGGTGAGAAAGATGTACAAATCTGCCTGAGGTGAACTTACAGTAGGAGCGCTCAGAAATGCACAAGCAGACCAAACCGCTGAGAGATTTTAGGGTTTAGGGGCCATCTATATTATAAAAACCAGGTGGCCTCTATATGTGTGTGTGTGTCTGGGGATTCACACAAAATCTGTACAGAGCTGACTGCTGCAGTTTGTCATACTTATGCATTTTCAGTCAAGGAACAGACTAGCAAAAACGGCATGTTGATAGGACTAATGTTTTGGGAGATATTAGTAATTTTGGAATACAACAGCCTTCCAATCACATTGCTTTGGCCAGAATGTTTTGGCGGTGACTGCTGGACAAATGCGGTACAGCATGCACGAATACACAACAGCATAAAAACTACCACATCTAGAACCCATGGGTCAATGCGCTAGTTACCCCGCCCCCCAAAGGGGAGGCAAGGGGTATTGTTTATGGTTCGGTTTGTTTCTGTGTTTCTTTGTTTAACGCTCTAGCAGCAACAATATTGGTTGAATTCATACCAAATTGGGTTTATAGATTGCCAGTGACCCAGAATAGATGTGATTACATTTTGGGAAAAGTAGGTTAAAGTTCAAAATTTTTATTAATTTTTAAAATCTTTTTTTTTCTCCATCTACTTATAATGGGCAAAATTTGAAATGTCTGTAGCAGCAAAACTATTAGTTGAATTCATATCAAATTTGGTTTATAGATTGCAAGTGACCCAGAATAGGTGTGATTACATTTTGGGAAAAGTAGGTCAAAGTTAAATTTTTTAATGAATTTTTTTTAAATCTTTTTTTTTTTTCATTTACTTATAATGGGCGAAATTTCAAGTGTCTGTCACAGCAAAACTATTGGTTGAATTCATACCAAATTTGGTTTATAGATTGGCAGTGACCCAGAATAGATGTGATTACATTTTGGGAAAAGTAGGTTAAAGTTCAAAATTTTTATTAATTTTTAAATTCTTTTTTTTTTCCCATTTACTTATAAAGGGGTGAAATTTCATGTCTGTTGCAGCAAAAGGATTGGTTGAATTCATACCAAATTTTGATCATAGATTGCGAGTGACCCAGAATAGATGTAATTACATTTTGGGAAAAATAGGTCAAAGTTCAAATTTTTTATGAATTTAATTTTTTTTCCCATTTACTTATAATGGGTGAAATTTCAAATGTCTGTCACAGCAAAACTAATGGTTGAATTCATACCAAATTTGGTTTATAGATTGCCAGTGACCTAGAATAGATGTGATAACATTTTGGGAAAAGTAGGTTAAAGTTCAAATTTTTTATTAATTTTTTAAAATCTTCTTTTTTTTCCATTTACTTATAAAGGGGTGAAATTTCAAATGTCTGTAGCAGCAAAACTATTGGTTGAATTCATACCAAATTGAGTTTATAGATTGCCAGTGACCCAGAGTAGATGTGATTACATTTTGGGAACAGTAGGTCAAAGTTCCAATTTTTCTAATGACTTCTTAAAATCTTTTGTCTCCCATTTACTTAAAATGGGCGAAATTTCAAATGTCTACAAAAACATCAATTTTGTTTCAATTTACTTCAAACTTGGCATATATATAGAGGCAATTGATATGCTGACATCAGCACATGCATAGACATGATGACATCAGCTGGATCGATGCCAAAATAAGCTACAATACGTGTGAGGGGCGGGGTTTATTATTATTATCATTATTATTTTAGTTTTATTGGTTTATTTAATAGGGACCATGCACATTTATGAACATTGCTGTATAAAAATACGCCCATGTAAATATGCCAGAATTAGTAAAAAAAAAAAAAAAAAAACTAGTTTTCATCTGCAGTCCCTAGGCAGGTGACACAAACAAGACATAAAACAGCCAACATTAGAACGTCACTCGTTCATTTGTTCTACCTGGAACCACATGTTACATATTTAACCTTCTATGCTTTTTAGGGTTCCTGATTTCTGAACTCATAGCCCTCTGTGCCTTGGTTCTTTGCAAGCATCAGTATGAAATTGTTGTGCTTGGTTAAAAAAAAAAAAAAAAAAAAAATGTAGTTGCCGGGACAAAGATTTAATCCCAAAACACTGGGATATAATCAAACTCTTTATGACCATCAGTGCAGTGTAAACGTATTCATTTCCCTTCATTCTCTCGACTGCTGAGTCAGAGCTGAAGCAGTTAGCGCCACGTTAGAAAAAGCACCGCTTCCAAGGGCAGCCTTTTGTGGAGGTTTTGCAGTTTAAATGTGGAGTTAAAACCTTTACAAAACTGTTCACAGGAACTATTTTAACCCACTGCTTTTAGACACAGCCATTTTGTTCGATTAGACGAGACAACATGGTCGCCTACAGACCACATCTGACCATATTTGTATCAGCGGTGATCGGTTTGCTTCGATTTACAGTTTTGTTAAGGCACAATCAAATACGCTTCATCGTATTTACACTTATATCTATATTCCAGATTTCTGTCCTTACTGTTCCCTTCAATTTGGATTTGGATAATTGGTTTTGTTTTTTTTTTAAATATATTTTATTGATTTTCCATTTTTGGATTTGGGTAATTAACTGTTTTTATTTTGGGCACTTTAACCCTTTCATGCATAGCGTTCACTCCAGTGGACAGTTCTTCTCCAGCTGTTCTCTTGTATATTCATGGGTTTTGTTGTTTTAGTTCCATATCAGCCAACACAGTGGATGCTTATGCACCATCCCATAAACTGACATTCATACCATTACTGTAACTTTCCTGTTCTTTTATCTAAAGCAATTGCTAATTGTTATTAGACTGTAATTAACCGTTTTTTTTTTTTGCATATTATCTGAGTGAGTAATAACTAGTATTATAGTATGTTCAAATGTGAGAAAACATCAGATTAGCAGCATTAACCTCCTGAGACCCAGGAAAGTGAACATTTTTAGCTTTTTTCCATTAAGTAATTGTCTTGATTGGAAACCACATAATGCAACAAATTTGTTTTTTTA
Source organism: Sphaeramia orbicularis (assembly GCF_902148855.1). NCBI lineage: Eukaryota > Metazoa > Chordata > Actinopteri > Kurtiformes > Apogonidae > Sphaeramia > Sphaeramia orbicularis. The sequence continues at coordinate 41,194,036 of NC_043979.1, read as the reverse complement.
TTTGCAGATACATTTTTTTAAAAAATTATTTAATTTATTTATTTTAATAGAATGTCCTTTACAATGGACAGCATTTTTTAAGTGAAACTGTCTCACTTTTGTCCCTCACAGAGGACAAAAATGCATTGCTGGGTCTCAGGAGGTTAAAAATGCTTTTATTTCATAGTTTTCATACAGTATGTCAGTAAATGCATGTTTCTTAGCTAAAAAAAAATTAAACGAACGGTGTTAAGATAAGTGGACATTTTTGTAGCGCCATGAAAAATAGGTTCATAAAAAAAAAAAAAAATAATAATAATAACAATCACTTTTTTTTTTTCATGCCTAAAGAGATAAAAACACTCAGAAAAAAAAATAATTCTTGATTAAGGTTCTCATAATTCATGTATGAAAGGGTTAATGAGCTGAAAACAAAATCTCATTGCACTGTATTACAATGACAAACTCTATTCTATTCTGTAAAATATTCCAAAACAAAGCAATATTTAAGTTGATGCTGTGTTTTTAACAGTTAACATTTATTCATGAAAAAATGTAAGGCTGTGTTATCACTTGATTTGTATTTGATGATTTGTAATGTGGATTACATTGTTATTGTTTTTACTTTAGTTTATTATTTCAGTTATATTGTATTTTTTAATTCTTTTTTTTTTTTTGTGTATTGTTCATTTCGGGGGAGGTATTCATATAAGCCTTCTTTTTGGCTTCTAACCTCTCCTGCACAATTTTGTTACTTGTTTGAATGTTGTTTTTTCTATTGCTGTTTTATTTTGTGCAAATTAAATTAAAAAATTAAATAAATTAAAATTAAACATGGGATATTATTAGGGAATATTCACCATTGGATTTTCAGTCATGTATAATCACCTGAAAACATGAATCTTTCATTTTTGTCACTTTGAAATGAACAGTTTATATCTGGTTATCTTCACACACATTTTTCTATTTCAGTAGCTCAGAGTGGACTACTTCTTTTTTTGTTTTGTTTTTTGTTCTATTGTGGGTAATATCCAGCATTTTGATGTATTGCCTATATATAAATACATACCTACGCCCTGACATAGTTGTTAAACGTTCATAATGACGCTATTTTAGGGTAGTAACTCCTCCAAAATCCAGAGTTAATGCACTCTTTTGAGCCCGTGAAACCCCTGAGCATAGGGCATAAAGTCTTCCTCTGATAAGGATAAGTGGAAAGGGGCTGGACTCAGACCTGTAGGGTGTGAGGATGTTGAGGGGCGGCGGCTGTTCACAGGTCTGAAAGGTCTCCTGCATCGGGACGGGCAGCGACGTGCGGTCGAAAAGCTGCTGGTCCTGAATAGTGGAACTCCTGAAAGCCTTTCTCATGGTAATGTCCTGAAGAGACACTGAAAAGAGAAAGAAAAGAAAACAGAGGATAGGCACTTTAGTCAGCGTTTGTACACATTTTTCAAGGTCAAATTCAAGCACTTTTAAGGCTCATTTTCCATTTTTTCCAGCCCAGCCCCTTCTCGCTGAGATCAAATACATATCTACTGGCATACATACATTCATGATTTTTTTTTTTTTTGACTTTTTATGACAATGATGTACATTGTATTATGCTATAAACGTCTAGAATTATGTTTCATAACAGCAAAAAGTTGACAAATTAAAGGAGAGCACAAAGTTTTATCCAAAGAAAAGGAAGCCACTTTGTGTTTTTCAGACACACTCAATAAAAATTTACCTGGATTTGACCTGAGAACACTTGGTAATTTTCTTTTTTCACATAAAGTTTTATTTTTCAAAATGTATCACCTCTCTGGAAGTAACTTTGTCTTGGCATCTAACCTGGCAGAGTTAATATTAAAAATAAATAAATCACATCACAGAGTTAGAATTATCTTCAGGCGCACTCGCATCGAGACAAAGATTAAGATAAAAATGTACCTGGAGTCGACCTGAGGGCACCCGCTAATTTTCTTTTAAGTTTTATTTTTACCCCGCCCCCTGAAGGGAAGGCAAGGGGTATTCTTTTTGGTTCAGTTTGTTTCTTTGATTGTTAACACTCTAGCAGCAAAACTATTAGTTGAATTCATAGCAAATTGGGTTTACAGATTGCCAGTGACCCAGAATAGATCTAATTAAATTTTGGGAACAGTAGGTCAAAGTTCAAATTTTTCATGAATTTTTAAAATAATTTTTCTTCTCCCATTTCCTTATAATGGGCGGAACTTCAAATGTCTGTAACAGCAAAACTATTGGTTGAATTCACACCAAATTGGGTTTATAGATGGCCAGTGACCCAGAATGGAACTGATTATATTTTGGGAAAAGTAGGTCAAAGTTCCAATTTTTTATACATTTTTTAAATCTTTTTTTTTTTTTTTTCACCCATTTACTTATAATGGGCGGAATTTCAAATATCTATAAAAACAATTTTGTGTCAATTTACTTCAAACTTGGCACATATATAGAGGCAATCAATATGATGACATCAGCACATGCATAGACATGATGACATCAGCTGGATCGATGCCAAAAAAGCTACAATACGTGCGAGGGGCGGGGTTTGATGTGCCTGGAACCACTTGTTCTAAATGTATCACCTCTCTGTGTAGCTTTGGCTTGAGTTAATATTAAAAATAAATCATATCACAATTATAGATATAATTACAAACACTTTCAAACCCTTAAACTAAAATTCAAGCACTTTTCAGACTTTGAAAACACAACATTGAAATTCAACCATTTTCAAAGATTTCAAGCACCCGTACGAACGTTGTTTAGTTTTTAACCCTTAGGAGTTTGAGCCTATTTTGGCCGTGTTTGAGTACTTTTAATTTGGCCTTTATATTCTATATAAAGAAATGTTAACTATACCCATGTTTGGTACCTTTTTTTCAGCACAACTTTATCCATATCATCTGCCTATTGTTTTTTTCACTTTAACCTACTACAGCAACAGAAAAGGACAAAAAACATAAAAAATATAAAATCTGATTTGAAGAATTTATACAATTTATTGCATAAATAACACAAAGATGCTTAATGAACCTCTTCAAAGACTTTAAAAGTGAATACTGGTTCCAAATATTAGGTATATAAAATCAAAATTGTAATAAATTAAAACTATACTCAAATATTTGACATAAAAGCAGATCTTTACATAGGCGTTTTCTTCGGTTCTCTCCCCCCTACCCCACCCCACCCCACCCCAGGTCCACCCAGTTTCCGCATCCGGTTCAGGTGGGGGTCATTCTCACCGTTACCTGTAATGCTTATGCAGTCTGTGGATTAGAATCCGCAGATTGGCCAGTTTTATCCATTTTGGAAAAAACAAAAATGACGCAGATATGGTCTGAAATATAACCCCCCCACACCACCTCATTTTCATACTTTTATTCACGTTTAGGGATGTAACGATATGAAAATTTCATATCGTGGTTATTGTGACCAAAATTATCACGGTTATCATTATTATCGCAGTATTGTTGAAATTGTGCTCAAAATGTTCAAAAAGTACTTAGATACACACTGAAATAATTTAACCAAGTTGTATTTTGAAAATAAATACAAAAAATAAAATAATTGGCACAATCCACTTTCTGTTGGCAGAAACATTCAAATATTAACCCTTAGTGGTCTGAGTCTATTTATGCCATTTTTAAGTACTTTTGATTTTGCCTTTATATACTATATAAACAAATGTTTATAACAATTTAACCCAAACTAATCAGTGCACTGATGTTTATCCCATACTTGTAAAATGAACATAATATGCAACAAAATCAATTAAAAAAATGAACACAGGCATAAAAAAATGAACAAAGCAAGCCTCAAAATGAAAAAAAAAATGGAGAAAAGTAGATGGTTTGTTGAGGTAGAAAATTATTTACATTGAGCAGGACAAATATTTAAAATATCTAACATTTAAAATCAGTCAAAAAAAAAAAGAAAACAAAAAAAATGAAATTGGTGTTGAAAGAAATTTGAGCTGATTTGAGATTAAAAAAAAAAAAAAAAATCAATATTTCCTTAAATTTCAATGGGAGATTTTTCTTCCTGAGATGTGAAGAAAGTAGATGGTTAGTATAAAAATCAGTAAAATATACAAAATAAGCAACAAAATTAATAAAAATGAAGAAAAGAGCCTGAAAAATATTTGAGAAATTTAGAGGTAGAACCTTTAAAATCAGTCATTATACCCATGTTTGGTATCTGTTTTCTCAGCAGAACTTCAACTATATCATCTATTATTTTTTCACCTTAACCTACTATATAAACATAAAAGGACAGAAAACACAAAAAATATAAAATCCGATTTGAAAAATGTATATAATTTATTGCATAAATAACACACAGATGCTTAACGAACCTTTTCAAAGACTTTAAAAGTGAATATTGGTTCCAAATATTACGTATATACAATCAAAATTGTAATAAATTAAAACTATACTCAAATATTTGACATAAAAGTAGATCTTTACATAGGCGTTTTCTCTGGAAAAGTGCGGTAATCAAACACGGTTATCAAGATAATTAAAATTTTAACGGTAATACTAACCTTCTGCAATTTTACCGCGGTTTATCGTTAGACCGGTAATCGTTACATCCCTATTCACGTTTGTTTGCTCCAGTTTCAAACTGTCATATCTCCAGTTCTATTTGCTCTATCAACGTCAAATAAAAAGTGGGAGAGTGTTTCAAGTCCGCGCTTTTGAATGCAATCGTCCCCAGTGGTTTACATGACCGACTGCTGACACTATGATGTGTTGAATATGTCATGTGTTTCAGTCACAGGGCCGTGACCGTGGAAGGGTTAAAGCAGGTTTCTTTTTGTCAGTGTGGAATAGAAATTCAAACATTCAAAACCAAATATTCAAAAACACCAGCTTCTCTCTTTCCGTTGACACTTCCATACAGTCCACACATACACCAACGTGCCTTCTGTCTCTTATGTCTCTGCTGAAGACATTAATCATCATTTGGCTGCGTGCCATCATTATCGTCCTCAAAATTGACACTGACATCATCACTCAAACGGCCATGATCAACATTACAGAGCACTAAATCCATTTGAATCTAACAATCATCCTCCCATGGGCTAATGTCACATTGTTGTTCTAATTGGCTCATTTCAATTTCCCCGAAAACAAACCCACATATGATGGCTGCGCTAAGATAAGCCGGGCTACGGTAAGGTCATCTGTCAAAGGCTGTGGGAATAATTGCCATTCTTCAATACAGCAACAGCTGACATTTTCAAAGGGAAGGAGAATAACAGAGCAAAATCAATGCTGCGGAGCCGAAGCTTTGAGAAAATCAAGAGGGAGAAAAGGCCGAGGGGAAGGAAAAAAACAAAAACAAACATACAAGACTAATGTTAACCTTCAATCTCTTCAGGCCTAGAAGAAAAGGCAAGTCATGGAAAGAAATCTGGAACGTAGCAACCAAATCTGAATTATACATGAAGGAATGACGAATATATACACTTTACAGCTGCCCAGGGGAGGACTGAAATAGTCTGGTGGTATACAGAAAAGTATTATTATGATCCTCCTCTACCACACACAAAACAATATCAGCTACAAAAAGACTGGAAACGAACAGAGTTAATTTCTTTGAGGGGTCATATTTAGCGAAACCCACTTTTATTCTCATTCGTTGGTTCGTTTATTTGTGTATTTGGACCCTAATAATTCAAAAAGTTTGAATTTGAACCCTCCAGGTGCTGCAAAACTATCTTTATATTCATTTTGGCAAAAGTCAAGTCGATTTCCACAACCTGTTTGAATTCCTCCTTAAAACTAGTTACATTTGCACATATAAGGTCAAGACGTCCGACGAACATTTCTCAGAGTACACCATGATTTTTTGTAGTGGCAGCGGTTGTAGTAAAAACTAAAAATATGTCCAAACTTCGAGCCGATAACCTAAAATGTTCAGTTGTTGGTTGTATTAACGAACACAAGTAGCTGAACGGAACAAAAAGCACAGTCAACAACCTGGAGGGGGTGGGGTCATGTGCATTTAAAGGGCCAGCGCTCAAAACCATCTTTTTTGTGTCATTACTCAGAAATATGGTTGAAGATGGACGTGTGGAGTTGAATTAATGAAGAATTCAGACCCAAGCAGAACATTTACAGTTTATGTAGACCATAGGGAAATGTTACAAAATGCATAATTCCATTAAAAAAAAACACAAAATATCACTCCTTTAATTGCAAGTTTTCATTTTTATAATAATTCTTAATAATTAAACAGTAATTACTCTCATGCCTTGCATTCTTTATGACATTATGATTTGACATGAAGTGCATTGTACAAAGTATCGCATCAGTATTGTCGATACCAGCCTGAATTTTACTCAAGATCGGAAAGGAAGTCTGTGGTATCGAACATTACAAACCAAAAACAAAAGATAATTTACTGTGACAGGGTATGTGATTTTAATGAATTTCTAATTAATTAACTGACATTTATAAATTGATAAAACACAGACAAATTAACTAGAGAAGAAAGTCTGTTTGCACCCAGAATAATAAATGAAATATAGACAGAATGAAAGCACAAATAAAAATCAGTTACTGCTATAAAAGAAACATTATGAAAGCTGAATTTATAATGATTATGCCTACACTTATAATACGTTATTAACCTTGGTAGAAGTTGTTGTACATTATTATAAACTGTTATGACTTTTATAATGCATTATAAATGCATTATAATGTCTTATGAATGTGCGCTTAATGCATTATAAACTAGACCTTCAAGTAAAGTGTTACCAAAACTTCCTTATCAGCATGTTAGCTTGAGAATAAATCTTACAACGCTGTCGATGGATATCTTTGCCGTCCATCCAGTCATTGGATATGACATGACCGAGGTACTTAATTTCCTCACAAACATCAAGAGGACTGTCAGCCAAACAAAAGGTTGGAAAAGTTGATTTCCTGTCCCCTGCACTTCTGTCATTATTTGGCTTAAGTCGTTTATCACCATTTATTGTAATATTATCCTCTGTATATTGTTTGTTTCATTGGAAATAAGGTATTTTCCAACATTTCATTTACTAATCATGTAGATCACAGGTGTCAAACATGCGGCCCGGGGGCCAAATCCGGCCCGCCAAAGGGTCCAGTCTGGCCCTTGAGATGAATTTGTGAAATGCAAAAATTACACTAAGATATTAATCCTTTCATGCACGAATTATGAGAACCTTAATCAAAATTTTTTCCTGAGTGTTTTTATTCTTCTTTAGGCATGAAAAAAACAATGCAATTGAAAATTTTCTTCTGAAAAATAAATAAAAAATAATAAAAAATAATAATAAAAAAAAAGTTAAAATACATTTAAAAAAATAAATAAATAAAAATAATGAAAAAAAAATTCTCATGGACCTATTTTTCATAAAGTTGCAAAAATGTCCACTCAGCTGGACACTGTGTGTTTAATTTTTGACGCACAAAAACATGTATTTACTGATAAATTGTGTGAAAACTATGGGGAGGGCTTGTGACTCTGGGGGTTTATGCTCAGGAGAGATCTACATAATGTTACCAGTTCATGTCAGAAAAGATATGTAGTGTCTTAAAACTTTAATAAACATATGTGTTTAAAAAAAAAAAAAACAACAACGAAAAGAACAACAAAATCCATGAATATACAAGGGAACAGCTGTAGAATAGCTGTCCACTGTTGTGACCAGTGTGCATGAAAGGGTTAACAATCCTTTTATTTCAGGTTCCACATTCAGACCAATTCAATCTCAAGTGGGTTCAAGTGGGTCAGACCAGTAAAATACTATCAAAATAACATAGAAATAATGACAACTCTAAACTTTTGTCTTTGTAAATGTAAATATTTTCATGTATTTACATTAAAATAAAGTATAATTTCACAAAAAATTTGAATAACATGAACAAATATAAACAAACTGAAATGTCTTCAGAGAAGTATAATTTTAACAATATTCTGCCTGTTGCTAAATGTTCTTGTGGATTTGTAGATCCACTGTGATCTGTAAGTTATAATGTACGTGTGAAAAAGAAAAACTGAGGCATAATATTGTTAAAATTACACTTATTTTTTTCAGTTTGTTCATGTTATTCACATTGTCTGAAAGGATAGTTTGTGGATGTAAACCTTTTCATAATGTAATTTTACCTTTTTCACTCTTAAACATAGAGAAAAGTTTGGAGTTGACATTATTTATATATTATTATGTTATTATTTTACTGGTCCGGCCCACTTCAGATTAAATTAGGCTGAATGTGGTCCCCGGAAAAATGAGTTTGACACCCCTGATGTAGATGTTCATAAAAGCTCAAAGTAAAGCTGAGGTTTATTATATCAAAAATACTAAAAACTGAAGAAAAACTGACTTCTTCAGTAAAATCTATCATTATCTGAACATAAACCAAGTGTGTCCATCCACTGTCATTGATCCAACTCCATGGGTTTTACTGGTGAATCAATGTTGTAGAAGATGATGGTGTTTCCACGGTAACCACAGAGCCTCTAAACGTCCGAATGGGTCATATCTGATGACCATGAAAAGATGACAAACTGTATTTTACACCAATTATTTAGATGGATTCAACCAGAATTAAACAGTTTATATATATCAGTAGATGATTTTGCTAGATGTTGGATGTTTGGGTTTTTGTGGGTTAAATAAAATAAAAATAAAAAATAAAATATAGAATGACGCTAGTAAAAACCATAGCTGAGGTCCTGTAGATTTTTTTTTTAACCTGATAACTGCTGAGCCATCTAAACCCTCAACAATGCCCTGTCTTGATAAAGTGAGACAAACCAAGCCATTTTACAGTTAAAAAAAAAAAAAAAAGTGCAAACAAGGCGCGCTCCCCCAGTTCCGCCTTAAATCCTGCAGCTGTGCATCTGGGTAATGACTTCCACAGACTGTTTGTGTAGTGACGGTCCAGCTACCTGAGGCACAGAAGTCTTATTATTAACAAACACTATCGGGGAACCAACATTTGGTAAGCAACACTCAGGGAGACAGAAAGAAGACCAAAGAATGCAAGAGGGAGATAATATAAAAGTGGAAGGGAAATGGAATCAGCGGACAGAAAGAAGAGGCAGTGACAACAAAACAAAGTGTGGGAGCTGGTGTAAAAGAAATACAGACAAGGAGACGCAAGAGGGAGGGGACTGAAGACGGGAAACAAAAGAGCATTAACCCTTTATACAGCAGGCATAGAAATACTGTCCAATTCAAAATGTCAACCTTAATGTGTGACTGGAGGACCGAACAAGACTTTATTACTTTTGGGAAATTTTTCAAAAATTTTTATGATGTAGAAAATCAAGGTCAATGCCATACTGGATTTGGTGCCTTGGCTATAAGTGTCAACCAAGTGCAGACCTCCGCCAAGGTAAATCAACCCCCACCCCCATCACCACCAAAATTTAACCATTTGTTCCTTGTGCCAGAATCAATATTTCCTGAAAATGTAATAGTATTTTTATGTATTTATACATTTTTAAACTGATAACACACTGTTTTGTTAAATAATTATTATTTCACTCATCCTAAAATCACTTTTTACTGTCTGAGGCAGATGTTAGTTCCTTTGTTGGGATCGCACAAAAATAATGTTATGATGTTGGATGATTCAGGGACTGTAAACTATGCATTCTATTCACAACTAATAGAATATGAAAATTTGAGCAGGATCTGAAACTGTAATGTCTGTAAAACAGAATTTTTATTCATCTATTATTATTTATGACAAAATTTCATTTTTTCAGAGGAAAGTTTTGTGATATAGTATTAGATCCTGTTCTGATCAAATAAAAATGTAATATTTGTGCATATTTCTGGTATAATTAAATTTTTCCAGGAAATATTCTCTTAGAAGAAGAAACAAAACAAACAAAAAATATTGCCTTGTTAACAGTATCTTGATATATCGTATCGTGGTCCTAATATTGTGATTTGTATCGTATCACCAGATTCTTGCCAATACACAACCCCAATTACAAGTACCATAAATTCCGGACTATAAGCCGCTACTTTTTTCCAAAGCTTTAAAAACTGCGGCTTATACTCCGACGCAGCTTATACGACGATTTTCCCTTATTGCCTGCCACACCCCAGGGGAGAATCTGTCTATTGTTACCAGGTATGCAGGAATGGATAACATTAACAACTTAACCTTTGTAAAGTTAATATTAACACACACAAAAGGGGAACTTTTAAGGAAAAATAGTAAACCTTCAAATGTTAATATTGTTTCACAAATATACAAAACAAAACTCTGAATGAAAACACCCAATAAAGCTCTCCAGAGACCGTCATAAATTTAAAGCATCTCAGAATTAATGCGCACGTCCTGCGTAATGTTAAATGAAAATGATATTACAACAGACATGATTACTTGTTTTTAATCTTTATATTTTAAAAATAAATTAAAAGTCCTACTCTAACGAAAAACAAAAATTTGTTCACTTTCAAGTGTCTTTCAAGTCATTTTAAGTCCGTGAATCCACAGCCGGCGCAAAAGCAAGTCAATCCCATATCGGCACGAATCCAAAGGAAACCCCGGTAAGTCCACCGACAAAAAAAAAAAAAGAGAGAAAATGTGCTTTTATTACTATCCTTTTATTGCCTTGTTTTTTGTCTTTTGTTTTTTAATCATCATATTAACAACAAATCGACCTATAGATATGACAGCAAGCTCACACATATCAGACCCATTTACATACAGGGAAGACTTTCATTTGAACTCAAAGAAAACCTTTATCCAACTAGGAGCACTTGGAGAGCGCAGACCTCCGCCAAGGCTGATCAGTGGCCCCCCCCATGGGCCCCCCCCACCCCCGATCACCACCAAAATGTAATCATTTCTTCCTTATCCCATTTCCAACAAACCCTGAAAATTTCATCCAAATCTGTCCATAACTTTTTGAGTTACGTTGCACACTAACGGACAGACAAACAGACAAACAAACCCTGGCAAAAACATAACCTCCTTGGCGGAGGTAATTACCGTCCAGTTTTGACGCAATGGAAAAAAAAAGGTTCCACTCGGTCCCATAGACTCCCATAGAAGCCAGGCTTCAACAGGGAAATGCACTGACCATAGATCGTACGAGGAAACAGCGCAACGGGAATGTATGAGAAGCGAACAACATCCAGTCTGATGATTTGTGATAAAGCTGATTCTGAACGAACTCGTCTGTGAGATGAACGTGTTTTAACACACGTGTAGTCAATGAAATGTCAACACAACCGAACATATTTAACCATTTAATTTTCGTAATGATAGGGGAAGCCGGGTTTCTCTTGCGGTCTATGAGAAATCGCCACTGGTGGACACCCGCATCTTATAAACCGGCGCAGCTTATACGTGTACAAAATTAATTTTCTTTCTAAAATTAGCGTATGCGGCTTATATTCAGGTGCGGTCTATAGTCCGGAATTTACGGTAGTTGCCAGTGTCATCTTGTCTCGTTGTGTGTCTTCGGTTGTAACAAGCCTTAATCCTCCCATCTTTTCACCCTCTTAGATCTTGCCATTTCTGGTTCTCTGTGATTCCATCTCTGTTCTCTCTGATCACTGTGGGTTGTATATTTGTCACACCTCCACGGCTACGGCTTTGATTTTTGCTTTTCTCATTATTATCAGTCGCACGTTGTTAATCCGAGCAACTTTATTGTGCAGCATCGCCTGAAAAAGCCATTGTTTAAACCTTTTAGCGTCATAGTTTTCTCTCTCCCTGGTGGTAATAATAAGTTTGTACTCCCAGTTAATTGCTGTGATCTGTGAACCCTGGCCAAACACTAAAAGTCTGACATGGAAGCAGTTCAATAATTATAGATTTTAAACTAACCCCCAGATATTTGAGGGAGGCGAGAAAGGAAGCGATAAGGTCATTAGCCAAACATAAACATCTATTATGGTTTAAAGAGCAACTTCTTCTGTTATCATTGACCTTTTTATAATCACCATAGTTGTGGATGTAATTTTCTCGTGTAATCACATGTTATTTGTAACTTGGATTTCAGTGGGTTGTCCTAAGATGGCGCACTGTATTATGTATGTTATGATCTCTATGCTCATGTCAGTATGTGTTTTTTTTTTTTTGTTTTTTTCCTCATCCACCCTCATGTTACTCCACGTCACCCACGGGACCCCTCATTTATGGCCATTTATTTTTCCCACAGAAATTATATGTCTCGTCTGTTTTCTCTCCCCCTCTCGTGTCTTCTACATCACTCGTCACTTCTCTATTTCCATGCTTCTGTTTTTACTACTGTAACCCTTTATCGGGCAAGTGACTATTTTTGGTCATTACAAGACAGTGACAGCAACAGTTACAGTGAAGCAACAAAAAGCCTTTTCACACCGGAAGGACTTTTTGCACTTCCTGTAACTTTTTCAGGAGCTAAGCCCTTTTTTCATGCATTCGGACAGCATAGGAACTCGGGACCACGGACCAGTAAAATAAGTTGCTTCCAAGCCGTAATCCATTACAGATTACTTGTTACTGTTATTTAAAAGTAATGCCTTACTGTATAATATTACTGTAATGCGTTATGTGACTCCTGTATTACTTTTTGACTTATTACCTCCGGCAAGGAGGTTATGTTTTTGCCAGGGTTTGTTTGTCTGTTTGTTTGTCTGTCTGTCCGTTAGTGTGCAACATAACTCAAAGTTATGGACAGATTTGGATGAAATTTTCAGGGTTTGTTGGAAATGGGATAAGGAAGAAATGATTAACTTTTGGGGGAAGAAATCCTGGATTCTGGATCACTTTGAAATTTTCGTTAACATTGTGGTAAATGGGGCCAAAATTTTCGTTTCCCAATATCTCGCTTAATTATTGACCAAAACTCATGAAATTTAACTCAGGAATTGACAATGGGGTCCTCTATCACATTTCAAAGGCTGATCCGGATCTGATCCAGAAGGCGGATTTTATCTCAATTTATATAAAAAATGGGGGTGCCCTTACTTTTTGGCCTACTGTGCCTTTAATATTAAAGGTAGAAATTTCTGACAAGCGCCATCGTGTAGCTCAGTCAGTTCCGCATCGGGAGTATGCCACCGGATTTCATGTCGCTTTAATACTTAAGGAGCTAGATCCAGAAGAAAACCGCCATTACGAGAAATGTGATTTTCGTGAATAACTACTGAACTAATAAGGATATAATTATGAATCCAGTTGCTAATGGTATGTTTTCATGGTCAAGGAATCTTAAAATATAGGTCAAATAAATATGGGACTAATATTTATGGTGGAAATCACAATATGGGGGAATTGTGCAAATCTCATGCAATTTGACTCAGGGATTTACAATGGGGTGTTCTATCAAATGGCAAAGACTGATCTGGATCTTTCAAAAAGTTATGGACAGATTTGGATGAAAATTTCAGGAAATATTGATACTGGCACAAGGAACAAATGATTAAATTTTGGTGGTGATCGGGGGGGGGGGGGGGGCACTGATCTGCCTTGGCAGAGGTCTGCGCTCTCAGAGTGCTTTTCTAGTTGTTCATGTTATGTTCAAATACACTTCGTAGATTTAAACAATTTCATTACGGAATTTTACTTTTTTCACTTAAAAGTTATTATCCTATTATTTATATTATTTTACCGGTCTGGCCCACTTTCTATCATATTAGGCTGTATGTGGCCCCTGAACTAAAATGAGTTTGACACCCCTGCTCTGGATTCTGCTGTTTGGGGCGTTTTAGAACATGGAACCAATAGAACATCACACAGCAATGTCGACTTTCTTAAAGATACTACAGTCTACTCTCGTTATACCGCCAACTTCCGTTCACGGCCAAATTGGCGGTATAGCGAAAATGGCGTTACAACGGGTCGCGTCCATAATGTGCATGTCTTTACTATATGATGTCTATGCTGCCTCCGTTAACCCGTTCTAATTGCGTTTCTAAATAAATCTTGATTCTGTTATGTTGTAAGGGATCATTTAAAGTGGGGAAACATTTTAAGCATTATTATACCGTGTCGGGAAATGACACCCCATCATCTTGAGGCTTTGGCTTAATCCCACGTCCTCTTCCCGACATCCTGACCTACTGAGTGTTCTGCGATAAATGAACGGTGGCCGTTCCGTAGACCTACTCGTAGCTTGTCGCGATCAGCGTCTGGCGCGTTTGTTTCAGTGTATTGTTAAAATGTATGTGTACTCGATGGCAATCACGCTGGCGGTATAACGGTCGGGAAATCAATGGTATAAGTGTTGTTTGTGCATGGAACTGGGCTGGCGGATGGCGATAGGCGGAAATGGCGGTAGCTAATGGAATAATGCATTGGGGATTTTTGTGCAATGGTTTTGGTCGGCGGTGAGCGAAAATGGCGGTATAACGGCGGGCGGTTTAACGAGAGTAGACTGTGGAATTTTAATAATATTCTGCCTGTTATTTAATGTTTTGTGTATTTGTGGATCCACTGTGATCTGAAAGTAGTGATTCACATGTATAAATGATAAACTAAGGTGTAATAATGTTAAAATTGCACTAATTTTACTTAAGAAATTTCAGGTTGTTCATATTTGTTCATGTTATGTTCAAATACACTTCGTAGATGTAAACATGTTCATTACGGAATTTTACTTTTTTCACTTAAGAGTTATTATCCTATTATTTATATTATTTTACCAGTCTGGCCCACTTTCTATCATATTAGGCTGTATGTGGCCCCTGAACTAAAATGAGTTTGACACCCCTGCTCTGGATTCTGCTATTTGGGGCGTTTTAGAACATGGAACCAATAGAACATTTTTTATGTTTTTATGTTGTTTTTTTTTTATGTTTACGCATTTGGCAGATGCTTTTTTCCAAAGCGACTTACAGGGGAAAACCAATTAAATCACTCAATCAATCAAATTTTATTTATATAGCGCCAGATCACAAAAAAAGTTATCTCTTGACATTTTATATATAGAGTTGGTCAAAACCAGACTCTAAGTCAATTTACAGAAACCCAACAGAATCACACAGAACATCACACAGCAATGTCGACTTTCTTAAAGATACTATTAAAGAAGAATGGGAGAAGTTGTCACCCGAATACTTGAGGAACACTTGCGCAAGTTTCAGGAAGCGTGTGAAGGCAGTTATTGAGAAAGAAGGAGGACACATAGAATAAAAACATTTTCTATTATGTACATTTTCTTGTGGCAAATAAATTCTCATGACTTTCAATAAACTAATTGGTCATACGCTGTCTTTCAATCCCTGCCTCAAAATATTGTAAATTTTGCTTCCCCACCCTGTAATAGTTTGCTGCACTATGTTGCAAATAAACATAAACTTTAGACGACATTTAGTCTGTATAATGTATATGATTATGGACGGAGGCAGAAAAGCCAGGTGTAGATTACTGCACAAAGTGAGAATTTTGTTTTCCTTGGTCAGGATATGTACAGTCAGTCCAGCTGTGATTTACAAGGCTGACAATTAACCCTTTCACACATAGTGGTCACTACAGTGGACAGCTGTTCAAAGCTGTTCTCTTATATATTTATGGATTTTGTTGGTTTAGTTCTGTATCAGCCAATACAGTGGATACGCATATGCATCACTGCATACACTGTAATTCACACCATTACTGTAAATTTGCTGATCTAGATAAAGCTGATCTGCAGAGTGTAAAAAAAAAATTTTAAAGGTTGTTTTTTTGCAAATTATCTCCATGCAGGTATGTTAAAATGTGAGAAAACATCAGATTAGCAGCATTAAAAATATTTTTATTTCATAGTTTTCATGCAGTATATCAGTAAATACATGTTTCTTTGCTTCTTCAGCTGAGTGGACATTTTCACAACTCCATGCAAAAATAGGCTCATAAAAATTTTCCTTTTTTTTTCCCATGCCTAAAGAGGAATGAAATCACTCAGGAAAAAAATCTTGATTAAGGTTCTCATAATTAATGCATGAAAGGGTTAATACCGAACAAACAAGAACTCAAACCATGAATTATGAAAGAGCTGCAGCATCTGAAACCGACTACAATGAACATTTGACAGATAAACAGAACCACAGCGCTTCAGTTTCAGCTTCAGTTTGTCATGTCTTTTATCTGCTGTGATTGTCTCCATCAACTCATCATAAATTTTTTATTAGTAAGGGTTTTTTTTTTTTTTTAATTTTTATCAATTACTAGAAATTTCAGGCAACCCCATTTGTAATGTGGCTTTATTACAAAATGACGTGACATTCTTATTACATTTTGAACTTTTATTACATAATGGGAATTTATGACATAATGCGGCTCAACAAGGTACCAAAGTCAGTCTACGTCGCTGTAACGGTTTCTTTTGTTTAAAGCGGTTGAACCTGAGTGAAGGGGTAAAGAGGTAGGAAAACAGGAACATCGCCGAGTTGCTTTTTAGCTGGTTTTGTAATCCCTGCGGGGGCTTTTCTGTTTTGTTCACAGGAAGGTCAAAGCAAAAGTCCGGATAAGCTCCTTGAAAGGTTAGGTGGAGCTGACGCCGACACTCCCTTACTTACAGCTTACAAATGTAACGAGCAGATCTACAGAGGACACTGTCAGCTGGCTGTGGATTCTGTGCCCTGCCGCATTTGAAGAGTGCAGAGGGCTGTCAGATGGTGTGACAAGTAGGTGCAAAAGCGCCGAACCAGAGAGTGAGAGAGGGAGGGCGAGCGAGCGAGCGGTAGGAGTGTGTGTCGAAATGTATTTAATGCAGAGTGAGGCGGCAATAAACCTCTGCCAAGCAACAGTGAGCGTTGAAAGAGGCACAAGCGCACTAATCGATGCGGGGAGAGACCGAAAACACACATCCACTTGGATCAGTAACACACACCCAGATGGATATCTTAACATGATGTTCTACATTCTAATTAGAAAATGTCACTTATTTAGCTCAACCGCCAATTACAAGCATTTAGAGAAGATGTTCAGCTAATGAGAGGAATGTGAGTGTATGGGTTCACGGCTGAATGAGGGGATATTAGTGTGTGTGTGTGTGTGTGTGTGTGTGTGTGTGTGTCGGGTCGAGCAGCACCAGGTGCAGCAGCCGCCTCTGATCTCAGCCTGTGAAGCTTCTTATCAGCAAGAAAGTGGCGAATAGTTTAGCTCTCTCTCTCTCCTCTCTCTCTCTCTCTCTCTCTCTCTCTCTCTCTCTCTCTCTCTCTCTCTCTCTCCTCTCTCTCTCTCTCTCTCTCTCTCTCTCTCTCTCTCTCTCTCTCTCTCTCTCTCTCTCTCTCTCTCTCTCATTCCAACTGATGCATAACACTCGACATAAGATAAGATAAGATAAGAGATAATGTAAGCTCTCTCCTCTCTCTATCTATCTATCTCTCTCTCTCTCTTCGCTCTCTCTCTCTCTTCTCTCTCTCTCTCTCTCTCTCTCTCTCTATCTCTCTCTCTCTCTCTCTCTCTATCTTCTCTCTCTCTCTCTCCTCTCTCTCTCTCTCTCTC